>NC_143259.1:24891188-25194218 GCF_984573655.1 Nuphar pumila | reverse complement strand
ATGGCCGAATATGAAGCTTTGATACAGGATTTGAAAATTCTACAAGACTTCAATGTCAAAAGAGTGCATGCTTATGGCGACTCTTTGCTTGTCGTCAATCAAGTCCTAGCCGAATGGCAAGTGAAGGATCAGAAATTACTTCCTTATCAGAAGATCATCTCAGCTCTTGCCAACAAATTTGAAGAATTCCAACTTTTCCATATCAAGAGAGACTTCAATCAAGTTGCAGCCAGTTTAGCCAATCTGGGATCCATCATGTCTTTCAAGAGCGGAGAATCTTGTCGCTCCTTTGAAATTGACAGACTTGATCAACCTGCTTTCATCCCAGTAGAGCAGATAAATCAGGTCGAGCAAAAGAAAAAGCCTTGGTATCATGACATCAAAAATTTTATTGAAACTGGCGAATTTCCTCCAGAACTCTCAAAGAAAGAGCAGCGAGCAATTCAGCGCATGTTTGCTCAATATTTTATTTTTGTCGATGTTCTTTATCATTGTGGATTTAGTTCTGAGTATTCCAGATGTTTGGACGAGGAAGAAGCCAAAGAAGTTGTGCGAGAGGCACACGAAGGCATTTGCGGTGGTCATGTTGGCCACCAAACTCTTGCCAAACAAATCATCCGAGCAGGATATTATTGGACAACTATGCAACAAAATTGCTATCGTTTTGTGAAGAAGTGCGTTCAATGCCAGATGCATGCACCTTCCATTCATGCGCCAGCAACATATTTGCAATATGTCGTCTCGCCATGTCCATTTTCTATATGGGTTTTGATGTTGTAGGCCCCAATACTCCTTATGCTTCAAATGGCCACAATTATTTTCTTGCCGCAACAGAATATTTTACTAAATGGGTAGAAGCAGTCACTCTACGCACTGTAGAAGGTCGACATGTGGTCTCATTCATCAACAAGAATATTCTATGTTGTTTCGTCATACCGCATGATATTGTGTCAGATAATGGCAGTCATTTCAAGAATCAGAGAATGAGGACTTTCTGTTCAAAGTTCAGAATCCATCATCATTTCTCTGCTCCTTATTATCCTCAAGGGAATGGTCAAGCAGAGGCCACCAATAAGATTCTGATTCAAATTCTGGAGCAAACTCTGGAAACAGACTGTGACTGGCATGAAAAGATCCATGATGCATTGTGGGCATACAGAACCACCATTCGAACTCCAACTAATGCTACTCTGTCAGAACTTGTCTACAGAACTGAAGTAGTACTGCCCCTACACGTTCAGAAATCTGCTCTGAAATTTGCATCACTTCTAGAATTACCTCTTGATCAGTATCAGCAACAGCGGCTAGTATAACTTGATTTGTTCGATGAAAGAAGGCTCAGAGCAGCAGAGCATGATCAATCATATCGTCAGAGGATAGCCAGACAATATGCAAAATCTGTCATTGAAAGAAAATTTTGAGTCAATGATCTAGTGCTCAGATCAACGGCTTATCTCAAGCACCGCCCGGGTGGCAAATGGTCACCAAATTGGGAAGGTCCCTATGTTATCAAAGAGGCATTACCCCGCAATTCATATCGTCTCATCAATGACGACGTAGTGGAACTACCAGATCCCAACAATGCTCGACATTTGAAAAAAAACTATACTTAAATCGTTCTTTGTAATTCCTCAAATTTTCTTCGATAATGATCAAATTCTCTTTTCCCAGTTACACTGAGGCATTTTTAAAATTTTGTTTTTATCTACAAATACCCTGTAGGTAGGCAGGATAAACAAATCTCTCATTTTGTACACAGGTGCACTCATTTATATCATTTTCATATTTGCATACATCTGCATTCATTTGTATCGGTATTCATTGGCATTCATTTGCATCAAATTCATTACCCATTCAGGATAAAGGATAATCCTGAGACCTCGACAATCATTCTCGTTATAATTCCCAAATATTTTAAGAGCATAGGCCTCTTTCAAAAATTCAAGTCTCAAAATCTAGTGTTCGAACTGGTACATTTTCAAAATCCAATGCTCAAACAGGTACATTTTCAAAACCCAGTGCTCGAACTGGTATATTCTTAAAATCTAGTGTCTATATTTTCAAAACCCGGTATTCATATCGGTGCTCTTTCAAAATTGAGCACTTGTGTTAGTGTCTCACTGGTTGGTCGTGTCAGTCGACCTCTTGGGTTCAGTCTTCGTGCTGATCATCCATCAGAATTCAATTTCAACTTTCGGGTCAACCAATTTCCAATTTCGACCTTCGAGTCAATCAATTTCCAATTTCCAATTTCCAATTTCCAATTTCCAATTTCCAATTTCCAATTTCCAATTTCCAATTTCCAATTTCCAATTTCCAATTTCCAATTTCCAATTTCCAATTTCCAATTTCCAATTTCCAATTTCCAATTTCCAATTTCCAATTTTCAATTTCCAATTTCCAATTTCCAATTTCGACCTTCGGGTCAATCAATTTCCAATTTCCAATTTCCAATTTCCAATTTCCAATTTCCAATTTCCAATTTCCAATTTCCAATTTCCAATTTCCAATTTCCAATTTCCAATTTCCAATTTCCAATTTCCAATTTCCAATTTCCAATTTCCAATTTCCAATTTCCAATTTTGATCTTTGGGTCAATCAAATTTCAATTTCGACTTTCAAGTCATCCAATTTCCAATTTCCAATTTCCAATTTCCAATTTCCAATTTCCAATTTCCAATTTCCAATTTCCAATTTCCAATTTCCAATTTCCAATTTCCAATTTCCAATTTCCAATTTCCAATTTTCAAATTCCAAATTTCCAATTTCGACCTTCGGGTCAATCAATTGCCAATTTCGACCTTCGGGTCAATCAATTTCAATTTCGACTTTTGGGTCAATCAATTTCAAATTTCAAATTTCAAATTTTTAATTTTCAATTTTCAATTTTCAATTTTCAATTTTCAATTTTCAATTTTCAATTTTCAATTTTCAATTTTCAATTTTCAATTTTCAATTTTCAATTTTCAATTTTCAATTTTCAATTTTCAATTTTCAATTTTCAATTTTCAATTTTTAATTTTTAATTTTTAATTTCCAATTTCGACCTTTTGGTCACCCAATACCAATTTCAATCATTTTCTCTTGCAAGAGACCCTTTTCACAGGGAGAGTTTGAGGGAGCTCGTTCTTTTCGCATGCTATCCTTTGTTCACTTAGCCTCTTTTTAGGGAGAGTTTGAAGAGACTCGTGTCTTTGTGAATCGTTTGCAAAATAAATTTTCAATTTCACACAAGGAACCCTTAGTTCAGGGATAGCTTCGACGAAAGCTTGCTTTTCTTATGACCCCAATTTCATACTAGGCCATTTCATCATGAAGAACCCTCTTTTCAGGAAAAGTATGATGGCCTCGCTTCTTAATGACCAATTCACCGACCTCACCATTACCGACCCTCTTTTCATAAGAGAAGCCTAATGTTAGGAAGTTTTGACGAAAGTTTAATTTCTCTTCGAAAGATCGTTTTGCAAACGCCTCTTCTTCAGGGAAGAGAGGAGTAATTTCTATTTCCCATTTTCAAAACTTCTCGTTTGGTGAAAGGAGAAGAAATATTTTGTCATGGATGCGTTGAGTCGTGCTTTAAATGCTCGCTTTCACCAAGGATTTCAATAACATTTTGCCAATTTGTCATTAAATATTTGTTGATTTCAAAATTTTTATTGCACAAAAACATTACTTCAGAATACCTCCAGTATTATTTCTGAAAGGACAAAACTTTCGCGAAGAAAGATTCAAAATTCAAAATCTTTCTATTAGCCAACCAAAAGGATGAAGAATAAATCCTTGATATGGCCAGCAAAGAAAATTCAATGTTGTTGCAAAGTCATAAGTGATCGGTATTGATCGCAATCAATGGCACATTTTTAAAGATCATTCTTGGAAATTAAAGCAGTCGAAGTATCCTGGGTGATACAGAAAAATGCACTCAATCTCTATATCTCCTCAATCACCTAAGTTGCAATTAAATATATGCAAAAGAGATCTCTCAATTGTCATCAAGATGAAGACAAATTATGCGAGTTAGACCCCCGAGGCCAAAGAAGGTTTAGATCATCTCTAAGATAAAGGAGTTTGTGATGGATCCTTCCAGGGAAAGTTCAGATGATCGTCAAGATGAAGAATACTGCGATGAACATCCCGACAAACCCTAAAGGATATTTAATTTCCGCTATCATCAAGAGATTTCCAACCAAAGACCCAATAACCATCAATATAATCCCTAAGAGAAAAGAAGGATCGAAACATCTCTGAGATGAAGGAGTTTGTGACGTACCCTTCCAAAAAAAAAGAGAGATAAAAGACAGGACATCTCCAAAATGAAGGATGATGTAATCCCCGAAAACCCAAGAGAGCTCTAATTCTGCCAATAAAAAAAAGTGGGTTGAAAGATCATCATGAGAAAAGAATCCCAGGATATCAGACTGCCGAATTTACCAAAGAATTCTCTTTAAATTTTGTGAAATTCTATTATCAATATTCTTTCACCAATTGCTTTCACAATATCAAGAATACTCACTCTTCTGTTCATATCAAGGAAATTGATAGCTTTCTTGAAAGAAAGTCAATTGCAAGCAATTTGAATTCGAATATTGATTCTACGGAGTTAAGCCCAGTCGGAGGTAATACTTTAGGTAGAAAAGAGGGAATATTTTCAAAACAATGTGCATCACTTTCAATCATTTTAAATCAACGATAATTTTCAATATTTTCTAGCTATCCTAGCGTGAAGCGAGAACTTGTTGTTCATCTTTGGCGCATCCTGACATCAGTTGGTATCCCTTGTAGGACTTGATAACAGAAGTTTTCAAGATTCCTTCTCTTCTATTGGTATAATCTGAGCGTCTAGGCTCTCAAATTCGCACACTTCCATGTGTCCCCTGTAATACCCAAAATTTTTAATGATTTATAAATTCTGAAGAAAATTCAAGTTTTAATTTTTATTTATTATGAATGTGAATTATAGTGTTAAAACCCTTATTTTTATGGTTAGTATTGTTCAAAGTAAAGATCTGAATATATATTTAAAATCCTGATAAAATTTTGTTGAGGCTTGTTCAAAAATCAGAATTCAGGGACATTCTAGTCATTAATCAAATTGTCAAAGGGTAGCTTAGTAATTTGCCAATTCAGTGGCATTTTTCGGTAAAATACCCAACTATATAAGGTCAAAATAGTAATCTTTCTTTTAGGATATTTTCAGAGAATTAATAAAATTGTCAGGGACGAAAATGGTAATTTACCATTTTCAATGGCAGGCTATGTAATTTATTGAACTACAGAAGGACACTCAAGTAATTCTAAATCTCCTATGGCATTTCTGAAAGATGGAATTGAGCCAAGGTTAACTTGGGTATTAAAAAGTAGCAAATTGAATAAAATATATTAATTTATAATATTTTAATCTCAGACCATGGTTTTAGAAAAACCACTGGCCCAAAACCATGGACAGGCCATGGTTTTCCAAAACCATGGGAGGACAAGTGTCACTCCTCAGTGAGGAGGTGACACTAAGCCTCTCTCTCTCTTTGACACTTGTCAGAAGAATGACAAGTGTCATTCAAAAATTAATTTTTTAATTACTTTGGTGACAAATGTCACCAAAGTGGGCCCCACAAGGGGGGGGCGACCTCCCTTCTCTCTCCTATAAATACCCCTCACCCCCTCTCTCTCTACTCAAGTTCAAAACCCTCCCTTCTCTCTCTAAGCTCTCTCTCTCCTACTTTCTCTCTCTACCTTTGATTTTCTCTCTCTAACTTTTAAACCAAAACCTCCGTAGAATCTCAGATTTTTTCTGAGAAACCTCTTCTAGCCCTTTTCCTCTTTCTTTTAGCAAAGTCCGTTCTTCTGCAAGAAGCTCCGTCAGATCAGAAACAGCCTCAGAAGCACTACCTGCAGGAGTTCTGCTAAACTTAGCAGAAAAGTCAGATTTGGATAGCGGAAGCGCTGCTCAAATCAACTAAACAAGGTTAGTATTCAAGAACCATCTTCTGAATTCAAATTCTCCTTCTAAACCCCAATTCTACTTTGTGTGGATTTAAATTTTGACAATTTTGTCAAAATTTAATCCAACCCAGCCTCTACGCAAGGGAAGTTCTGTTCAAATTTTTCTAAATATTTTTAAGTATTCCAAACTACTTTAGCAGTAGTTCTGGCAAAATTTTATAAAAGACTTTTAAAAAAAATTAAGTTTTTATAGCAGGAGTTCTGTCAAAATGATTTAAAGATTTTTGAAAAAAGTAGAATTAGTATAGCAGTAATTCTGACCAAATTTTTAAATAATTTCTAAAGATTAATTATTTTAATCAAAATTTTGGCAAAAGCTTTTCAGATAGTTTAGAAATTTTTAGTAGAAGATATATCAAAATTTTTATAATTATTTCAGAAAAAAATTGATTTTTATAAAAGAAATTTTGTTAAAATTTTTCAAAAATCCTTTTAAATATTTAAATCAAAATTTTTGAAAAACCTTTATAAAAATATTTGTGACGCAAAGTCATGTTCGAATTCTTACAACTCGAATTCAAGTTCAAACCTTTTTTCGAATATTTGAGTTATTACAGAGGAAACTCTGTGAAAATTCTTATAAAAGTTTTAAAGTCAATTACAAATAAATTTTTTAGATTTTTAATAATTTCTTCAAAAGATACTTCTTTAAATCATAGGGCAAATACTACTCAAAATTTGATATAAAAATATTAACTAATATAATGAATTCTATCAGATTAAATCAAAGCACGAGCGCTTTATCCTATCGAAATCCAAGTAAGTTATTCTATCAAAATCTTATAATTTTATATTAGACATGCTTTTGATTCATGTTTTTGATTCATGCATGATTATCTAAATTTGATTTATGATCAAATGCATATTTCAATATCTGCATATTTCAATTTCAAATCTTATGATTTTAAATCGAATACTATGGTTAAGACATTGATGATATTGATAAATAGAAGAATTTTGTATAGCATGTTGATTTTTGAAAGATTTTATTGTTGCATGAGTCATGTCTACACAAACTTAATTCTCGCCTTCACAGGCGAATGCTCGTTATGATAGAGCAAAATTCTGGATGGGCTGGATACATATGAACCGTGTTTATTTGAAAGGAATGATTTGGCTATTGAGCCTAGTTTTTGAAAAGATGAAAAGTCCTATAAAAGAATCCTTCAAGCCCATCTAGGTTTAGCCTACCCTGGAAGGGGTAGTGGTACAACCAGGAGTGACATTGTGAAGATGATAATTGTTGGGAGCGATAGATTCCCTGGACCTCCTGTCACTCGGGTTGAGGAGGTCGAGACAACGGGTCTCAAGGCTGCCGCATGCCAGTGGATGCATCCAACTCTCCTTGTTTGCTCGCCATTGCTGAGAATCTTCCCGGTCGTTGACCGCTCGCATGGGAGCCCGTTTCACTCAGGTATCCGGGTAATCCACAATAGAATAATATACCCCCGGAATACTTAGTTTGAGATCGGAGTACTCTCCACCGTACCAGGAGGGCGTTAATATCGAAACAATGACCTCTTTCTTTCACAGAATTTGATCTGAGATTATGCATTATTTTAAATTGTTTTTAATTGCCTTATTTTGCATAATTGTTCTTGAATAAATGCATTTTGATTTGTAAATTATTGAAATCATGCTTAATATTTGAATTGTATGGTTTTGATTAATGACTTACTTGGCTATCATAAGTCTAACCCTGTTTTATGGGGATTTCAGGTTCAAATATGGAATAGGAAATCTTACAATGGATGTTGGACAAGTGTGGCATCGAAGAATCCAGATTCCCAAGATCCTGAGATTAATTTAGGATTTATTTTAAATTTAATCCTAAATGTTTTCATTTTTGAACCTTGTGAAAAGACTATGTATATAATGTTGATATAAATTATTGTTGTTTTTGTTGTTAATTGGAATGTGACGTGCCTGAGGTTTAGGAAACCGAAAATCAAAAATTATTTCCGCTGTTTAAAAAAAAAAAAATATGCATTTTTAAAGGTTTTAAAACCCCGGGGCGTTACAGTTGGTATCAGAGCAGAGTTTTGGGAAATCTGGTTCGAGATCCACCTTGTTCATACATTACACTGTAAGTATGTACTTTAGATTTTTATTTTATTATTATTGTTAAATCATTATTCTTCTTATAGATGACTCCTCAAGATCTGGTCAATATCATTAAAGAACTTGTCAAGGATGTTCAAAAGCTAGAAGAATCACAGACAGTACAAAAACGACTGATGGATAATTTAGAAAATCAAGTTCTAAGTCTCACAAAAGAAAAAGAAAACTTAGAAAAATGTCATAGGTGTTTACAGACCCATTTATCACAACCTTGCCCACTGGAATTGGAAGAATGTTTATTTTGTGGAGAAGTTGGGCATATAGAAAAAGAATGCCAAGTGAAGACGGGTTGCATTAAAAGACAGCAAGCTGCTGAAAACCTACCAGATCAACAATCCCGTGTGGATATTCTTGCTCCTCCTCCTCCAATGGAACCTATTGTCATTTCATCCGACTCAACCATAATACCTGCTCCTGCACCCACTTTAACTCCTTTGGACTTTGTATTTTCACTCCAACCTCCTGATCCTATATATACCCCAAGGGAACCTACGGATGACCTTAGCTTATATTTAGGAAATCCAGATAAACAAGTTTATAATATAGATCCAAATATTGCAGGGCCTTCTCATCCACCAGAGCGGATTTGAAACAAGAGGAATTATTTGGGAAAATTCCTCAAGCTTCCATAGGATATCTTTTGTTTACTTTTGTTAAATATGTAAATTCTTGTAAATATGGGTTTTGATGTATATATATGTTCATATGAATAAATGTTCTTTCTACTTTAATCTAAGTCTGATCATTATTTATCAAGGATGCCTCGTCAAACATCAAAGAAGCAGCCCAAGGAGCAGAATGGTCAACAAGAATTCATTATGGAAACATTAAATAATTTGGCAGCTGTTATAAGAGATCAGAATCAGAATAGGCAAGACTCAGCTACATCTTCAAAATCCTATCAAAACCATAATGAAGTATCTTATGAGAAGTTTCTCAAATTAGATCCACCTACATTTTCAGGAAAGATGGATCCAGAAGCTGCTGAGGTTTGGATCCGAGAAATAGAAAAGATTTTTCGTGTTCTGACCATACCTGAAGATCGTAAGGTGAACTATGCAGCATACAGATTAAAAGGAGATGCAGAAAGATGGTGGGCATCCACCTTAGAAATTAAATTTAGCAATGGATCCGTTACTTGGGAGCAATTTGTTGAAGTTTTCTATGCTGCATATTTCCCCAAGCATGAAAGAAGCCGTAAAATGAGGGAATTCCTTGAATTACTACAAGGAGGACTCTCTTTATCTGAATACATTACTAAATTCAGAAATTTAGAGAAGTATTGCCCAAATGTCTATAATACGGAAGACGAGAGGGCAATGAAATTTACTAGAGGATTGAAACCAGTTCTACGAACCAAAGTCCTCACTAGTAGGCCAGAAACTTTAGACAAGGCGGTGGAAATAGCTACATTGATACAAGAAGATTGGGAAGAAATACAGAAGAATCAATCTGGCAGAACGGTTTCTCAATTCAGAGGCCAAAGGAGTTGGCCTAAAAGAAATTTTGAAGAAAGAAGGTTCATCCCTCCAGCAAAGAGGCCACGACAGCAGTTTCAAGTCAATCAACCACAATTACCAGCTACACAACTACCAGCTAGATCGTGTCAGAATTGCTATCGATCCCATCCAGGACAACCCTGCCCCCGAACAACTGGTGGTTGTTTATATTGTGGTAAGTCTGGCCATTTCATTAAAGACTGCTATAAAAAGGAAATGGATGAACATGCTCGAGGCCTTATTAGACCTCGCCCTCAGCAACAACCCCAGTATCCGTACCAGCAACAACAACAGCAGCAACAACAACAACAACAACAACCGCAGAATAAAAAAGTACCAGGTCGCGTTTATACCGCCAATGTTGATCAACTACCTAAGGGTGACCTGATTCAAGGTACTTTATCTATAGCTGGACATGCTGCTTTTACTCTATTTGATTGCGGTTCAACTCATTCTTTTATTTCCAAGAAGTTTACTACTTTACTTAATATGCCTATCAAGTCTTTGAACTGTGCTCTGGAAGTGGTCAACCCAGTAGGATGTAAATCTTTTTGTGGGTTATACTTGCCGAATCTAGAAGTATATATTGAAGGACAAAATTTACCTGCTGACCCAATTCTATTAGACATGTCAGATTTTGATATTATATTGGGTATGGATTGGCTACATCAACATCATGCAAGAATATTTTGTCAGGAAGGAAAAGTTACTTTTTCTCAACCAGGTATTCCTAAGGTAGAATTTAGATTATCCAATTCTACTCCTAAAAATCGAGTTATTTCTTCTTTAAAGGCCCAAAAATATTTGAGGAATGGATGTACAGCCTTTCTAGTCAGCATTACTCTTGCCAGACCAGCAGAAATTTCTCTTGAAAGTCTGGATATTGTTCATGAATTTTCAGATGTTTTTCCTGATGAATTACCAGGACTTCCTCCACATAGAGAGATAGAATTCGGTATTGAGTTAATGCCAGGAACTGCACCAATTTCTAAAGCTCCTTATAGGATGGCTCCAGCAGAACTCACAGAATTAAAAAAACAATTATTGGAATTAATGGAGCTGGGATTTATTAGACCAAGTATGTCTCCCTGGGGTGCACCAGTATTATTTGTAAAGAAGAAAGATGGGTCATTAAGATTATGTATAGATTACAGACTTCTTAATCAAGTTACCATAAAGAATAAATATCCGTTGCCACGAATTGAAGATTTATTTGATCAATTACAGAAGGCTAAGGTATTTTCAAAGATTGATCTTAGATCTGGATATCATCAACTTAGAATCAAGGAAGAAGACATTTATAAGACAGCCTTTCGGACAAGGTATGGACACTATGAATTCACTGTCATGCCTTTTGGACTTACAAATGCACCAGCAGCCTTTATGGATCTTATGAACCGTGTGTTCAGACCGTTTGTAGATACATTTGTGATTATTTTTATTGATGATATTTTAATTTATTCTGAAAATAAGGAACAACACCAGGAACATTTAAGGATTATTTTGGATACTTTGAGGAAAAATCAGTTATATGCCAAATTTTCTAAGTGCGAATTTTGGCTGGAAAAAGTTATGTTTTTGGGTCATGTAATTTCAAAAGATGGAATCTCAGTAGATCCTGCTAAAGTGGAAGCAGTATTAGAATGGAAACAACCTAAGAATATTACAGATATTCGAAGTTTTCTTGGACTTGCTGGATACTACCGAAGATTTATTCAAGATTTTTCCCGTATAGCATCACCACTGACTAGACTTCTGAAGAAGGGTGTTAAATTTGATTGGGACATTAAATGTGAAGAAAGTTTCCAAATTTTGAAAGAAAAGCTCACTACATCTCCAGTGCTTACTTTACCCTCGGGACATGGTGGATTTGAGGTATATGCAGATGCTTCTGGTACTGGTCTAGGTTGTGTATTGATGCAACACGGAAAAGTTATTGCTTATGCATCAAGACAGTTGAAAAATCATGAGAAGAATTATCCAACCCATGACTTAGAACTTGCGGCAGTTGTTTTTGCACTAAAGATCTGGAGACATTATTTATATGGAGAACAATTTGAAGTATTCAGTGATCACAAGAGCCTCAAATATTTGTTCTCGCAGAAAGAATTGAATATGAGACAGCGACGTTGGCTAGAATTTATTAAAGACTATGAGTTCACACTTTCTTATCATCCTGGAAAGGCGAATATTGTAGCTGATGCTCTTAGTCGCAAAACTAGAGACACTTTGGCAAGTCTCATAGACAAAGAATGGAAACTTATTGAAGATTTCATTAATTGGAAACCCTTTGCAACTAATACAGGAAGGATTTTATTATCAAACTTAATTGTTCGACCAGAAATCCTCATCCGAATTATTTCTGAACAAAGTAAGGATTCTCAACATGAAGAATTTTTAGCTCGAGCCCAACAGGAAGATGATGTTTCTTTTCGACTTAAAGAAGATGGGAGTATTTTGATGAATGATCGAATATGGGTACCAAATAACCCTGAATTGAGAAATGAAATCCTTGAAGAAGCCCATAAAAGCAAGTATACTATCCACCCAGGAAGTACAAAGATGTTCAAAGATTTGCAAAGAAAGTACTGGTGGACTGGTATGAAGAGAGATGTGGCAAATTATGTTTCAAAGTGTTTGATTTGCCAACAAGTTAAGGCAGAACATCAGAAGCCAGGTGGAATGATGCAACAAATTGAAATTCCACAATGGAAATGGGAAGAAATTACTATGGATTTCATAGTGGGTTTACCAAAAACTCGAAAACAGCACGATGCAATTTGGGTTATTATTGACCGATTAACTAAATCAGCTCACTTTCTACCTATTCGTATAAGTCAATCTTTGGAAAGTTTGGCAGATTTATACATTCAAGAGATTGTAAGACTACATGGAATACCATTTTCAATTATCTCTGATCGTGATCCCAGGTTTACTTCTCGATTCTGGAACCAACTTCAGCAGGCTTTGGGAACAAAGTTAAAGTTCAGTTCTGCATTTCATCCCCAAACTGATGGACAATCAGAGCGTACTATTCAAACTCTGGAAGATATGTTACGCGCCTGTATGCTAGAATGGAAAGGAGATTGGGATATTCATATTATGCTAGCTGAATTCGCTTATAATAATAGTTATCATACCAGTATTGGAATGGCGCCATACGAAGCTTTATATGGAAGACCTTGTCGATCGCCACTCTATTGGAATGAAATTGGTGAACGAAAGTTAGAGTCACCAATGATACTACAACATTATACTCAGCAAGTAAATTTGATCCGAGACAGACTACGCGCTGCCCAGAGCCGACAAAAAGGATATGCTGATCAAAGACGGAAAGAACTCGCTTTTGAAGTTGATGATATGGTCTTCGTCAAAGTATCTCCAACCAAAAGTGTGTTCAGATTTGGAAAGAAGGGAAAGTTAAGTCCTAGATTTGTAGGACCTTTTAAGATTCTAGAACGAATCGGTGAAACTGCTTATAGAATCGAATTGCCTCCTCAGTATGCACAGATTCATAATGTATTTCATGTTTCAATGCTGCGAAAATATGTTTATGATCCATCTCATATTATCCAGCATCAAGATATAGCAATTCGAGAAGACATGACTGTTGAGGAAAAGCCTATAGAAATTATGGATAGAAGAGATCAAATTTTGAGAACAAAGATTATTCCTCTGGTTAAAGTCAGATGGCAGCATCACGGAATTGAAGAATGTACTTGGGAACCTGAAAACAGCATCAGAGAGAAGTATCCAAAATTGTTTGTTTAAATTGTACATAAATTTCGAGGACGAAATTTTTTCTTTTAGGGGGGTAGAATGTAATACCCAAAATTTTTAATGATTTATAAATTCTGAAGAAAATTCAAGTTTTAATTTTTATTTATTATGAATGTGAATTATAGTGTTAAAACCCTTATTTTTATGGTTAGTATTGTTCAAAGTAAAGATCTGAATATATATTTAAAATCCTGATAAAATTTTGTTGAGGCTTGTTCAAAAATCAGAATTCAGGGACATTCTAGTCATTAATCAAATTGTCAAAGGGTAGCTTAGTAATTTGCCAATTCAGTGGCATTTTTTGGTAAAATACCCAACTATATAAGGTCAAAATAGTAATCTTTCTTTTAGGATATTTTCAGAGAATTAATAAAATTGTCAGGGACGAAAATGGTAATTTACCATTTTCAATGGCAGGCTATGTAATTTATTGAACTACAGAAGGACACTCAAGTAATTCTAAATCTCCTATGGCATTTCTGAAAGATGGAATTGAGCCAAGGTTAACTTGGGTATTAAAAAGTAGCAAATTGAATAAAATATATTAATTTATAATATTTTAATCTCAGACCATGGTTTTAGAAAAACCACTGGCCCAAAACCATGGACAGGCCATGGTTTTCCAAAACCATGGGAGGGCAAGTGTCACTCCTCAGTGAGGAGGTGACACTAAGCCTCTCTCTCTCTTTGACACTTGTCAGAAGAATGACAACTGTCATTCAAAAATTAATTTTTTAATTACTTTGGTGACAAATGTCACCAAAGTGGGCCCCACAAGGGGGGGGCGACCTCCCTTCTCTCTCCTATAAATACCCCTCACCCCCTCTCTCTCTACTCAAGTTCAAAACCCTCCCTTCTCTCTCTAAGCTCTCTCTCTCCTACTTTCTCTCTCTACCTTTGATTTTCTCTCTCTAACTTTTAAACCAAAACCTCCGTAGAATCTCAGATTTTTTCTGAGAAACCTCTTCTAGCCCTTTTCCTCTTTCTTTTAGCAAAGTCCGTTCTTCTGCAAGAAGCTCCGTCAGATCAGAAACAGCCTCAGAAGCACTACCTGCAGGAGTTCTGCTAAACTTAGCAGAAAAGTCAGATTTGGATAGCGGAAGCGCTGCTCAAATCAACTAAACAAGGTTAGTATTCAAGAACCATCTTCTGAATTCAAATTCTCCTTCTAAACCCCAATTCTACTTTGTGTGGATTTAAATTTTGACAATTTTGTCAAAATTTAATCCAACCCAGCCTCTACGCAAGGGAAGTTCTGTTCAAATTTTTCTAAATATTTTTAAGTATTCCAAACTACTTTAGCAGTAGTTCTGGCAAAATTTTATAAAAGACTTTTAAAAAAAATTAAGTTTTTATAGCAGGAGTTCTGTCAAAATGATTTAAAGATTTTTGAAAAAAGTAGAATTAGTATAGCAGTAATTCTGACCAAATTTTTAAATAATTTCTAAAGATTAATTATTTTAATCAGAATTTTGGCAAAAGCTTTTCAGATAGTTTAGAAATTTTTAGTAGAAGATATATCAAAATTTTTATAATTATTTCAGAAAAAAATTGATTTTTATAAAAGAAATTTTGTTAAAATTTTTCAAAAATCCTTTTAAATATTTAAATCAAAATTTTTGAAAAACCTTTATAAAAATATTTGTGACGCAAAGTCATGTTCGAATTCTTACAACTCGAATTCAAGTTCAAACCTTTTTTCGAATATTTGAGTTATTACAGAGGAAACTCTGTGAAAATTCTTATAAAAGTTTTAAAGTCAATTACAAATAAATTTTTTAGATTTTTAATAATTTCTTCAAAAGATACTTCTTTAAATCATAGGGCAAATACTACTCAAAATTTGATATAAAAATATTAACTAATATAATGAATTCTATCAGATTAAATCAAAGCACGAGCGCTTTATCCTATCGAAATCCAAGTAAGTTATTCTATCAAAATCTTATAATTTTATATTAGACATGCTTTTGATTCATGTTTTTGATTCATGCATGATTATCTAAATTTGATTTATGATCAAATGCATATTTCAATATCTGCATATTTCAATTTCAAATCTTATGATTTTAAATCGAATACTATGGTTAAGACATTGATGATATTGATAAATAGAAGAATTTTGTATAGCATGTTGATTTTTGAAAGATTTTATTGTTGCATGAGTCATGTCTACACAAACTTAATTCTCGCCTTCACAGGCGAATGCTCGTTATGATAGAGCAAAATTCTGGATGGGCTGGATACATATGAACCGTGTTTATTTGAAAGGAATGATTTGGCTATTGAGCCTAGTTTTTGAAAAGATGAAAAGTCCTATAAAAGAATCCTTCAAGCCCATCTAGGTTTAGCCTACCCTGGAAGGGGTAGTGGTACAACCAGGAGTGACATTGTGAAGATGATAATTGTTGGGAGCGATAGATTCCCTGGACCTCCTGTCACTCGGGTTGAGGAGGTCGAGACAACGGGTCTCAAGGCTGCCGCATGCCAGTGGATGCATCCAACTCTCCTTGTTTGCTCGCCATTGCTGAGAATCTTCCCGGTCGTTGACCGCTCGCATGGGAGCCCGTTTCACTCAGGT
Organism: Nuphar pumila; assembly: GCF_984573655.1. Classification (NCBI taxonomy): domain Eukaryota; kingdom Viridiplantae; phylum Streptophyta; class Magnoliopsida; order Nymphaeales; family Nymphaeaceae; genus Nuphar; species Nuphar pumila. The sequence goes on along the minus strand of NC_143259.1, from coordinate 25,178,237 downwards.
ATCCGGGTAATCCACAATAGAATAATATACCCCCGGAATACTTAGTTTGAGATCGGAGTACTCTCCACCGTACCAGGAGGGCGTTAATATCGAAACAATGACCTCTTTCTTTCACAGAATTTGATCTGAGATTATGCATTATTTTAAATTGTTTTTAATTGCCTTATTTTGCATAATTGTTCTTGAATAAATGCATTTTGATTTGTAAATTATTGAAATCATGCTTAATATTTGAATTGTATGGTTTTGATTAATGACTTACTTGGCTATCATAAGTCTAACCCTGTTTTATGGGGATTTCAGGTTCAAATATGGAATAGGAAATCTTACAATGGATGTTGGACAAGTGTGGCATCGAAGAATCCAGATTCCCAAGATCCTGAGATTAATTTAGGATTTATTTTAAATTTAATCCTAAATGTTTTCATTTTTGAACCTTGTGAAAAGACTATGTATATAATGTTGATATAAATTATTGTTGTTTTTGTTGTTAATTGGAATGTGACGTGCCTGAGGTTTAGGAAACCGAAAATCAAAAATTATTTCCGCTGTTTAAAAAAAAAAAAAAAAAAAAAAAAATCTGCATTTTTAAAGGTTTTAAAACCCCGGGGCGTTACATCCCCACTGTCCCACCATAGACAGTCCAATTTCGGCTTGAGGTTAAGTCACCAATCATTTTCTCGCAAAAGGTCATCAATTTTAAAAGTTATTTAGTCTCAGCAATGAGGCGCCCAAAATCAAACCCCTTTTCAAGCTTTAGGGACCCCAATTTCATCCTTTTGCAAAACCCCTATCAGATTCATTGTGCGGAAGTCTGAAGGTTCCATCATGGGTTCTTCTTTCGAGAATCCCATCATTTCATTCCTGGTCAGGTTAAGGGTTAAACCTGAGCCTCATTTTGATAAGGTATTTCATTTTGCGGTCAGGTTGAAGGTCAAACCTGAGCTTCGTTTCTACACGAGGTATTTCCCATCCCATCCAGGTTAAGGGCAAAACCTGAATCTCACTTCTTTTGAAGTAAATTTCTCTTCTTCATTCTCCATTTCATATCTACCATTTTCATAAGGGCTAATTTTCTTATATCCAGTCAAATCCTTCTAACTGGGGCATTTTTATAGCCCAAATTTGGTGTATTTTTCTTTGCCACTAAGCTCGTCCTCAAGTCGGCTTAGTAGCAAAGAGGGGCATCTGTAAACACCCCAAATTTTCCTCATCCATTTTCAAACACATCTCTCGTGCAGTGCCAACCCTGTTAGGTCTGTGTAGGAGTCAAACCCCAAGTTTGTTTTAGAAAATCATCATTTTACAAACTTTTATTAGGAAAATTACCATTTTACTCCTAGGTCATCCCAGACCCAGTCAGTTGGAGTCAACCAGGCTCATTGGTCAGTTCAGAATAGTTAAAATATCAGTCATTTCAAGCGCATCTGAGCTCACAATGAACAGACCATTTTCATTTCTGACCATTCTTGCCAAAATGGGATCATTTCTTCAGAAATGAGCTCATTTCTCACTCAAATTCAAGCCAATTGTCTTTGAGTCAGTCATTCACTGTCAGTCATATTCCTCAGAGTCTAACTTGAGCTCACCAGAAGTTCAAGTGCTCCAGTTTCAGTTCAAAACCATTTCCTAGTGTCTAGGAGTCTATTTTAACCCGTTTCAGCTCTTTCAGTTGAAATTGAGCTGAGTCCAGTCGATTGAGCTAGTGTTCGAACTTTAATTTTAGTTCATGTCAGTATTACTGACCTTTAACTTAGCTCAGATTCGTAATTCACTTCACTTCAGTGACCATTCCGCACCATTTCTCTAAAAATGGTAGCTTTTCTTGAAAATTTAGTCGGAAAGGTCAGTGGAGTCAGTGTCTGGTCAGTTCATTTGAGTTCTGAAACTCTAAAACCCAGCTCATTTCAGTTCAATTCAGCTCAGACCCTAATTTCCAGTGTCACTTTAGCTTGGTAGGGCTTGAAAAACATTTCTTTAACCATTTTGCAAATTTTATCAATTTTAATGCTTTTTAAACTGGTACAGCTGCCAATCGGGGTCTAACATCCAAAATTCTTCATTCAGGGTTTGCATTTCGCATAGGATTTCATGTCATTTCATATCATTTCTCAGCATTTCATAATATTTCATCACATTTCATTTCATTTTTCGAAGTCCAGAACTCCAGTTTTATAAATTTCAATCCAGATCGAGTTTTAAAAGTTTTCAAAAATCAATTTCAAACCCTGGGTTTCCCAAATTGACATTTTTACCCCCAGGATTCTAAATTTGGAAATATTTTCTCGAGAAAAATAATCTGGATTTCTTTCAAAATCAAATTTTCAAATTCTACACAGGATTTGCTTCGCAACGGAGTATTGAACTTCAGAATCCATGCTCGTTTCAAAAACTGCCAAAAATAGCTCGTTTCGTCTAGAAATTTTCTGAAAAGACTATTTTACCCCTTTAATTGTTAAAATGAATTTAAAAAGTGGAATTTGGATTCGCTCTGAGATGGCCCATCCATTTGCATTTGTCTTTTAATTTATATATAAAAAGAAAAAGAAAAGTGTATTTTATTTTAAATTTTTTTTTTTTATTCATTATTTAGTTTTTTTTAGGTGGGACCCACAAGGGGGTCGACCCCCCTAGCTCTTTCTTCTTTCCTTTCTTCCTCTATTTCTTCTCTTCTTTTCTTTCTTCCTCTCCTTTCTTCTTCTTTCTTCTCCTTCCTTGTTTTCTTTCTTTTCTTTCTTTTCTTTCTTTTCTTCCTTTCTTTCTTTCCTTTTTTTTTCTTTTTTTTCTTCTTTTTCTTCCTTCCCTTTCCTCTTTCCTTGGTGATTCACGTACATCACTTCTCCCAGCCCTTTCTTCTTCTTCTTTCTCTATTCTTTTTTCCTCTTCTCTTTCCTTTTCCCTTCTTACTTTTCTTTCCTTCTTCCCTTCTCTTCCTTCCTTTCCCTAGCCTCCAGTCATTCACGTAGACCTCCTCACGTAAATCCTTCTCTACAGCAGCTCCTTTTTTTCATTAACCAACAAAAAACCTAGGGAGGATTTTATCTTTTCCTAAGTTATCACCCAATAGATCTCACGGCTTCCTCCCTATCCATCTCACGCACATCCCTCTCATTCCCCTTTCATTTAAACCTAAGAAACTTAGGAAAAAGAGGATTTGTTTTCCTAAGTCTCTCCTTCTCCCTCAGCTGCTGCGTATCTTCTCCTTGGCTCCAGCCATAGCCGGCTCCTCCTCCTTCATGCCTAGTTGGTTCAGTCACCTTCAGCCTCTACCTAGGCACTTCCAAGCTACTCACTGCAAGCCATAACTCCCACACAGCGTCACATACCTCCAGCCAACAGCTACTTCATCCCTTGTCGCTGCAGCCTGTCCTCAACCAGTGGTCAGCTACTCCAACCGAGGCAGCAGCAACACCTTCCAGCTTTCGTCGTTATCATCAGCCTTCCTCCAAGAGACGCCCAACAGGTTCATTACTAGCCACCACAGCTGGTGCATCCAGTCCTTCCTCTTCGACTGACGCACAACACATACAAGGAGGTGTCCAGCCATCGCTCCATCCATGGTGGTAGGATCACTCCAGCCTCACATCGCCAGCCTCTCCACAGTCACCATCCTGCCTACCTCTAAGCCAAATCCCAAAGGTGAGTTTGTCGTTCTTTACCTTTCATTCTTTGGTGAAAGCCCCATGATGCCCACCTTTGTCACCCATAGACTTGAGACTTAGGTTTCATTTTCGCATGATCATTGCGAAATCAAATCAATGGCTAGATTTACAGTTGCATGAATGCTTTTCTTTTTATTGTTTTAAATCGAGTGAATGCGATAGAATATTCACCTAGTCTATTTAGGTTAAGTAAATGATGAGATTCATCTATCTATTGGATTGAATGTCTCCTTTTGAGAGCCAATAACAAAAGAAATAGATCATGCCTCCTTTGATTCTCATTTTAGCTTAGTATCTCATATGGTTTCATAATTGAAAATGCACATTTAGGATAGATTCATTATATGTATTTCATTTATTTTATATAGCTTTATGATTATCCATTTTAGAATCTATAAATTTCATAATATTTCATGCAATTTTAGTCATTCATAAATTCTGTAAATTCCATGGTTATGAGATTTATGTGTCATTAAACTTCTGTAAAAAAAAATGGATTAGTTTGAAATTTGGAATTTCGTAAAAAAAATAAAAGATTGGCCTTGGATTTTGAAATTCCAGAAATCCCGATTCCTATCTTAGCAGACAAAAGCATCTGAGACATCCCGGATAGACTATTTTAATCTCTCCCTAAAAATTACAGTAGATTCACGGTGGAATCTACTAATTGTTTGAAAATTTTGGGATCTTTAATAGTAGATTTGTCTTTGTTAAAAATCAATTTTCTCAGACCCTTGGAAAAACCTTGATTTTTCCTTGTCAGGGTATAGACAGACCCTAATGTGCTGTGTCCGCTCAACCTGTAGCTCTAATGCGAAAACTTTCAACACAAAAGTTGTTTCCAACCCATTTTGCTGTCATTTCCCAAAATTGGGGAATTTTTTGGATTGTTTAAGTATTTTTTCCTGATTTATTTTTCTGTCTGACAGATTCCAATATCCAGAAATTCCAGAGATTTGGGTCTCTGATAACAGTGTGCCCATTTCGAAACCGTAACTCAAATCTCAATACTGTAAAAAGATGAAATTTGACTATGTTTGTCATGGACAGTTTCCCACAATTTAAGACATTTTACCATCATTATACTATTTTTCTCATATTTTCTCCCAAAACATGTCTGTTTGCACCAAATCCTAGAGTCGTCGGATTTCGATCCGACTTGTCGGAGCTGTCCAGCCCCAACCATAGGTCAAAACCATAAGGTGTAAATGGAAAAAATCTTTGCCTAACTGTCTTATGTCACCCCATAAAATTTGGGAAATTTTTATGAAAGTTTGATATCCGAAATCCAATTTAGAATCAACATTTTAGGCAAAATCTTGATTTTTTAAGATTTTTAGCTATTTTCTATATTAAGAAAATACAAGAAAAAAAATAAATTTTCGAGATCCATTCTGATCCTACTATTAGTATAGGTGTCCATGCCAAATTTGGCTCAATTACAAGTTCATTTGCTATATAGGTTAGTTTATCTTTAAATTTAAAAGCGAAAATCAGGCGAAAATCAAGTTAAATTTGACATTTTATGACATTTTCGCCATTTTAGGGTTTTATTCATGTAAATAAGCATGTAATATCATATTAGGGTTAATTTCAATCTCATTTGAATTTCAATTTTCTATTTTTGCAAAATTTATTTCAGAAAACCTTGGTTTCAAGGCCATAGTCTTGTTATCAGGGGCATTTTGCTCATTTTGACCATAATTTCGAAATTTCAATCTTTAATTCCATAAATTTTCATGCATATCATCATATTTCATCATATTATGTTTGATTTATTTCATTTGATTTTCAAAATTCCAAATTTTATAAAAATTCTTTCAGAAAACCCTGATTTCAAGGTCATCAGGGGCATTTTGGTCATTTTGACACCAATTTTGAATTTTAGAGTTTATTTTCGAAATTTATTTATTATTTATCATGTTTATATCAAAAGGGGTATGAATATGGGTTTATATCTGAGTAATGTCTGATAATTTCCAATATTTTCGGATAAATTCAGAAAAACCTATATTTTTTTGCTAACATTGTTTTCTAGTTTTGCAGGAATATTCAAGAGGAAGACTTAGCCATTTTATTTATTTATTTTATTCAATTCAATGTAAAAAGCAATGTAATATTTGGAATAAGAGTTGCTTTTTCAGTTTAGAATAGGATTGCATTGCATATAGTTTGATTTCTGCAAAATTCCAATATCTGATGTATTATTCATGTGCATTTTTTCCAAATTTACTATGGTTGACACGAATGGCACGTGCACAATATCTTATGGAGTTTATAAACTTGATGGAATTTGTATTTTTTGCCATAGTCACAATACGAATAAAACCTAGATTTATGATCTTCGTATTAGCCACATTCAGCCTACACTCTTAGGCTAACTTCAAAAATGCATTGCATTTCTCAAAGTTTCAAAATGATTTCTCAATTCCTCAATGAAATTCCCTTTCAAATTCATTCATTCATTCAATTTACATCATTTTTTAAAATCATTTCTCAATTTCATTTCAGAAAAATCAATTTTCTCAAAAAATTTCCAAGACTTTCTCAGGATTTGATTTTCTCAGAATCCTAAATTTTCACATGAGATTTCAAAGCATGTTCCAAGTTCAAATCAAGATTTTCCAATGTTTTAAAATTCTCAAATTTCAAAATCCCAAGTTTTCAGAAATCGATTTTCTCAGAATTCCCATTTTCCTGAGAATTCATTTTCCATTTCAAAAATCATTTTTCAATGAACTTCCTGATTTTCTCAAGATTCTCAAATCCATTTCCTCAGAAAAGCAATTCAACGCTCAAAATCGATTTTCCAAAGTTCAAGTTTTCCTGAGAAATTATTTTTCAATGCAAATTTCTTATTTTCAATGAAATTCAATGATTTTCCCAAGTATTTCGCAAGCATTTTCCAAGCATATTTCAATTTTCCAAAGCAAACATCATGTTTCTCAAACTTGCATTATTTTCCACATTTCATAGCACAAGCCTGATTCTCTGTGCATTCTAGGAAAATAGAGCATAATTTAGATAATTTAACTTAGTCAAAAAACACATTTGATCTTTGGTTCGATTACGCCTGGTAAACGCGCCAGGAACGGTTGAACCTCGTACCGACAGGCGAATCTCATTCCACGAAATTTTCCCGCAAATTTTCAAAATTGAGGCGAATAATTTTCAAAACCAATTTTCAAAACTTTGGTCGAGTTTGACTCATGAAATTCGTTTCTCTCTCGCAAGAGAGGGGAAAAATTTTGTGATTATAACAATATCCACCACAACACTTAATATCCCCACATCACTGTATATTTTATCACCCTATATATGTCACTGTAATACCTGCCATCATCACCTCCTCTGCAAATGCTACAGTCTCGACCAACTTCCAGCACATCTCACCTCTGCATATGCATTGTCCTACATCCCTGCGCACCCTTCAACATTGTTGCCTTCCCTTCATTCACCACAGCCAGACACCTTATCCACTTCACATCACTTGCACATCTTTCACCTTCCATCATCACCAGCCATTGTGCACAGCATAAGCACATTATATCTTAGTACAACACTCCACTACCTCATGCCTAGGTATATACCACTGCTTGCCACATTAGTCTCATAGATCCTTGCTGGTAGTTATACATCTACTAGAAACTGATAAAAAAAAGAGAGGCGAACGTTGGTTCCCAAAGTCAATTTTACTCCTTGTTTTCTTTTTCATCTCTAGATTTTAGTTCGCACCTGCTGCATCTACACCATAGTTTCATTTCCCTTTTATCCACCTGTATAGCCATTTATCATTCATACATTACAGCTGCCCACTGCACGTTAGTTTCCTTGCAAAAGCCACTATTCACCGTGTGCTACTCACCACATTCTTGACCCCACTGAGCACACACATTCTCTCACCTTGCTGCAGCCACATGTCTGCAATTTCCACCTGTAGGCTCACCACACTATTGCAACAATATAGCCCTTCTTATTTCCATTTTACTTATTACATCTGCGCATTGATTTATCAGTTATATATCACCACATTACTTCAGCCCACCACTTGTCATTACCTATGCACAGCATCCGCATGCATTTCCTTGTAAGCTTTACTTAGCCCATAGACATCATCTGCATTTTTTGGGTTAGGCATGATGTTTGGATATTATGTGTATATTCTTCACTTAGAGTAAGTATAAGCATTTGTATTAAAGATATAACATCCTCCATTATCTCCACTTTGTGCTAACTTTAGTCTTGCAGGGATTAGGTAGAAGAGGCTACTTTTTTTTCCTTAAATTAGAAATTTTGATTCAAAATCTGTAATAACTAGCTATTAATGAGAAATCTTTACATTTCAGTATTAGAATAGAATGTATGAGCATGCAAATATCATGAATTATCTGTTTTCATATCATTCTTCTTTTTCTGAAAATCCACAATAATGAAACACGAATGGCACGTGCACCATTTTATAAAAGGTGATTAAATCCTAAGTTGACGATTTGCATCAATGGCCATAGTCAAGGTGTGAACAAAACTTAGGATTTTCATCTTTTATGAAATAACATTGGCTCCACACTAGGTCTCTTTTCAAAAATCATCATATTTCTAAATATTTTTTCCCTTTATCAGAGTTTAACTTAAAATTAACTCAAAATATATAGCAATGGCCATAGTCAGAATATATTGAGAGTTAATTTCACTTTAAACTTTATAAAGGAACTAAAATGTGTTTTATTCTTCATCTGAATTTAAATATGATTATTATATAATACATTTTATGACCATAGTCAGAAATGTATTATATCTTCAATCTTCTTTCAATTCTTTTAAAGAATGAGATATGCTTTTTGAAACCAAATTTCGAATTCTTTTAAATTCATTCATCATTTAGGATAGAATTACATCACAATCTAAGTGATTTTGAGATATATTTTCAAATATCTTCTTCATTTATCAAATCAATCCTTATTCTCAATTCTATCTCATTTCTCAAATCAATCTTCAATTCTTATTCATAAATTCAAATTCACATTCCTATTCTCAATTCTATTTTATTTCAAAATTCAAAAATTCAATATCCCAATTTCAAAGTTCAATTTAACTTTGAAATTTCAAATTCAAAAATTCAATTTCTAACTCAAATCAAATTTCAGAGTTCAATTCAACTTTGAAATTCCAAATTTGTTTTCAGGATCAAGATTCAATTTCAAATTTGATTTAATATTCAAAATCAAATTTCAAAGTTCAATTCAACTTTGAAATTTCCAGATTCATCTCCTAAATTCAAAATTCAAGTTTAAAAATCAAATTTCATTCTCTATCCTTTCTTTCAATTTCAAAAGTCGATTTAGGATCTTCAAAATCCAATTCTATCTTTAAATTTTATTTGGATTTCTTAAATCCAATTCCAAGTCCCATCTGGATTTCCAAAAAAATCTGATCCTATCTTCAAATACCATAGGGATTTCTCAAATCCAATTCAGATTCAATATGGATTCTCAAATTCAATTTCGGATTTCTCAAAATCCGATTTTCCACTTTTAGATTCAACTTGGCTATTTTAAAATCCAAATTCAATTTTGATCTTGAAATCTAAATACATATTCAAAATCCAAACTTCGAATCCAACTCCATTTAGGATTCCAGATTCCGGATTCAACTCCATCTTGGATTCTAGACTTTGGATCCAGTTTCATTTAGAATTCCAAATTTGAAATCCAATCCCATCTTGGATTCTCGACTTCGGATTCAATGCCATTTAGGATTCCAGACTTCAGATTCGAATCCATCCTAAAATCCAGATCTAAAAATCCAACTCTATTTTCAAATTCCGCCTAAATCCAAAATCCATTCTAATTTTAAGTTTTAAATCTAGAATTTCACTCCATTTCTCAAAATCCATCTTGACTTTTAATCCATTTTTGAAATCTATATTCATTTTTTAATTCTTATTTTCTAAATCTCCCTTCTCCAAATTCAGGTTCATCTCAATCTTTGATTATTTCAAAACTCAAAATCTATTCTAAATCCTTAGTTAGAAAAATCTAACTTCTCCAAATCCATCTTTCACTTTCAAAAAAAACATTTCTTCACAAATATTCTCAAATTTGTTTTCAAAATCACTTGGAAAATCTCAAAATTTCTAAACTATTTTCTCCAAAAGCATATATTTTTGCATTTGCATTTCACAAGCATGATTCTTTGTGCATTTAAGACTTAAAATACATTCTTAGATAATATTTTAGCAAAGCAAAAAGGCATAAGTTCGATCCTTGGTTCGATTACCCCTGGTAAAGACGCCAGAAACGGTCGAACCTCGTACCGACGAGCGAATCTCGTCTCTCTATCTTTCCCGCAAATTTTCAAAAACGGAGACGAGTAATTTTCAAAATATTTTTAAAATTCAAGCCAAGTGAGACCTTCGCAAAAGAGTTTTTCTCTCTCTTCTTTCTTTACTTTTCTCTCTTCTTATCTGTCTCTTTATTTCCCCTTCAAAAAGGGAAATAGAGGCTAGAAAGGCAAAGAGAAGGAAGAGAAGGAAACCAAGAGGATAAATTTTGCGATGATCACACATCCGCTTCAAACTTAATGGGAGATATTTTAATGGTTCTCGAAATATTTTCGTAAAAAGGATATTTGGTTTATAAAATTGGTTTGAAAACAACAACAACTACTACTACTACTACGCCTTCATCCCAAAACAATTGGGGTCGGCGATATGAACCAACAAAGAAAATCATTATGGGTCTTTCACATGAATCCTTCTCCTCCATTCATTTCTATCCAATGCCATGTCCTCGGTGAGGTTCAAAGCATTTATATCCTTTCTTATCACCTCCATCCATGTCTTCCTAGGCCTACTCTGACCTCTTTTAACTAATATATATTCCCATTTCTCCACCCTTCTAACTGGAGCATCATTAGGCCTTCGTCGAATATGTCCAAACCACCGTAAAATTGGTTTGAAAACATTTTAATTTAATAGAATATCAACTTTAAAATCAAGATTTTATCTAAAATAGTATTATTAACCTTTAATTGAATTAAATTTATTATTATCATATTTATACTTGACCCATTTCATCATGAAAATCCTGGTTTAAATTTTAAATGACTTTTGTTCACATTTTTAATATATATATATACATATATGTGATCGTTGAAAAAATTCATCCTTTTTCCTTTTTAGGGGAAAGAAGAAAAACTCTCGCAAGGTCTCACTTGACCTTTTGTAAAGATATTTTGAAATTACTCGCCTTCATTTAGAAATTTGTGAGAAAATGGGAGGACTGGATTCGCTCGTTGGTACGAGGTTCAACCGTTCTTGGCGCCTTTACCAGGGGTAATCGAACCAAGGATCGAATTTATGCCTTTGGTTTTCCTAAATTTATCTAAGAAAACAAGTGTGAAAGTCAGACACCAAATAATAAATATTGCAATTAAGAATTGGTCTAGAAAGTCTGAGTTCCAACTTGAACTTTCTTCCAAATCCAATTCGTCTAGTTTTCCTTTGAAAAATCAAATTTCTACATAAACCTATTATCATCGCAAAATTTTTCCCCCTCCCTCTGCGAGAGTGAGAGAAATGATTCTAAGAGTCAAACTCGACCAAAGTTTTGAAAATTAGTTTTGAAAATTATTCGCCTCTATTTTGAAAATTTGCGGAAAAATTCTGTAGAATGGGATCTGTCTGTCGGTACGAGGTTCAATCGTTCTTGGCGCCTTTAACAGGGGTAATTGAACCAAGGATCAAATGTGTGCTTTGACTAAGTTAAATTATCTAAATCATGCTCTATTTTCCTAAAATGCACAAAGAATCAGGCATGTGCTATGGAATTTTGAAAAGATGCAAGTTTGAGAAATATGATATTTGCTTTGGAAAATTGAGATATACTTGAAAAATGATTGGAAAAGTGCTTGAAAATGGAATTCCTGGGAAAATCATTGAATTTCATTGGAAATTAGAAATTGTATTGGAAAATGACTTTTGAAGGGAAAATTGATCCTCATGAAAATGGGAATTCTGAGAAAATCAATTTTTGGAATTTGGGTTTGAAGTGAAAATCAATTCTTGAGGGAGATTTGAGAATTCTGAGAAACCAATTTCTGAAATAATTCAAGGAACTTTAGAAAAAATGATTTTGGGATTTAAAAATAAAATTGAGAATATGGAAATCTTGGAAAATCATGATTTTGAACTTGAAAAATACTTTGAAATCTCATTTGAAAATTTAGAATTCTGAGAAAATCAAATCCTGAGAAAGACTTAGAAAGTTTTGAGAAAATCAAATTTTCTGAAATAGAATTGGGAAAAGAGTTTGAAAATGATGCAATTGAATGAATGAATGTAAATTTGAAAGATATTTCATTGAAGAATTGGAAAAATCATTTTGAGTTTTGAGAAATGCAGTGCATTTTTTAAGTTAGCCAAAGAGTGTAGGTTGAATGTGGCTAATACGAAAATCACAAATCTTGGTTTTCTTCGTATTCTGACTATGGCCATAAATACGAATCCCACCAAATTCATGAACTCCCTAAGAGCTTGTGCACGTGCCATTCATGTCAACCATAGTGATTTTAGAAAATGTGCATATGCATCATACATCATATATTAATTTTTTTAGAAATTAAACTATATGCAATGCAGTCCTATTCTAAGTTGAAAAGTAACTCTTATTCCAAATTATTATATCTGATATTACATTGAATTGAAATAAAAGAAAATAAAAGCCTTCTTCTTGAATGTTCCTGCAAAACTAAAAAACATGTTAGCACAGAAATATAAGTTTATCAGAATTTATCCGAAAATATTAAAAATTATTGGATATTATTCAGACATAAACCCAAATTCATGCCCCCTTATATATAAACATGAGAAATAAGTAATAAAAATAAAAAATAAACTTGGAAATTTGAAATTGGGGTCAAAATGACCAAAATACCCTTGATGATCTTGAAATCAGGGTTTTCTAAGAGAATTCTTATAAAATTTGGAAATTTGAAAATCAAACATAAGATGATGCAATATGATGATATGCATGAAAATTTATAAAATTGAAGTTTGGAATTTCGAAATTGGGGTCAAAATAACCAAAATGCCCCTGATAACAAGACTATGGCCTTGAAACTAGGGTTTTTTGAAATAAATTTTGTAAAAATGGGAAATATGAAATGCAAATGATATTCAAATTAATCCTAATATGACATGACATGCTTATTTATATAATAAAAATCCTAAAATGGCAAAAATATCACAAATTATCAAATTTAACTTTATTTTCGCTTGATTTTCGCTTCTAAATTTAAAAATAAACTAACATACAAAGCAAATGAACTTGGAATTGAGTCAAATTTGGCATGGACACCTAAAGTAACCTTAAAAATAGAATGAAGCTCAAAATTTTATTTTTTTATTTTTTAAAGTGGAAAATAACTAAAAATTCTAAAAAATCAAGATTATGCCTAAAATGCTAATTCTAAATTGGATTTTGGATACTAAACTTTCATAAAAATTTCACAACTTTTATGGGGTGATAGAGGACAGTTAGGCAAATATTTTTACCTTTTACAGACTCTGGTTTTGATCTATGGTTGGAGCTTGACAGCTCCGACAAGTCAGATCGGAATCTGGCGACTCTAGGATCTAGGGCAGACAGATAGGTTTCGGGAAAAATGATGGGAAAAATAGCAGACAGATGAGAAAATGGCTGAAATTCTGGAAAAATGTCCTTGACAAACAAAGGAAGGTTTCTTATTTTTTGCAGTATTGGGATTCGGGTTATGGTTTGACAGAGAGCAAAGGGTTATCAGAGATCTGGATCTCTGAAATTCTCAGACATGGGAATCTGATAGACAGGGAAATTATTTTTGAGGAAAATACTTAAGTTGTTTAAGAAATTCCCAAATTTTGGGAAACGACAGAGGGAAGGGTTAGGAACAACTTCTATGTTGTAAGTTTTGGTGTCCAGCCTATGGGTTGAACGGACATCGTAGGTTAGGGTCGCTCTAGACCCTGACAAGGAAAAAGTGAGATTTTTCGAGGGGCCTGGGAAAATTGACTTTTTAGCAGCGATCAAAACTACTTGTAAAAATCTAAGAAAATAATGGAAAAATTAGACTCTAATAAGGATTCAATATATTTTTTAGAGGAAAATTTGGATCGTCCATCTAGGAGATCTATGAGGTTCTTGTCTGCTAAAACAAAACCTGGAATTTTCAGGAGGGTAGAATCCGATTTTGGATTTAATTTTTAGAGAGGGTTCCGAAACCCAAACGGACACAATTTTTTGCAAAAAAATCAATATCTAACCATGACCATCATGTCATTTTCCAGGATTTTTAAATAAAAAATTCACATGAAATCATGACTTGACTTTACATAAACATGGATTCTATAGATTCTAAATCAATTGCTAATAAAACTATAAAACATGAACAATATGCATCATGAGATTAAACTAAATGCAAGATTTAAACATGTAATCTATATGAAATACAAAAATAAAACAGTAAAACAATCAGGGAAATATGACCCATTCTTGATTTGACTCTCGAAACGAAGGATTCAACCCATGAGATGGATGAACCCTATCGTTTATAGAGCTTTCAATACAGAGGATAAGGACTTTACGATGTTACTAATTTAAAACCATGAAGAGGATCTTCACATGACCCTTGGTTCAGTCTTTGATTTGGCTCCATAAAATCCTCATAAAAAATAAAAAAAAACGAAGCCTAAAGGCCTCAAGTCGATGGATGACAATGGTGAACACCATGGGACTTTAACAAGAACCAATAGAACACATGGGATAAGAGGGTAATGGCTTACCTTGGGGAGCTGTGATAGTTGATGCTATAAAGCGAAAGGGGCTGCAGCTCGAAGGGCCTTTGGAAGGGATGGCTGGAGGCAAACACCAGCTGGAAGCTTGGTTTAGAGGAGGTCGTGGAGGTTGTGGTACCGGCTGGAATGAAACAAGTGGATGTTGTGAATACAAGGGGAGCTTTAATATGGCTGGAACCGATTGATGCTGCAAAGGGAGCTGGAGAAGGTGGTGGAGCGCCAGCTATGGCTGGAGCCAAACTGTTCAATGGTTGGGTGTTGCTTCAGTTGTGTTGGACGTCAGCTGTCATCAAGGGATGAAGCATCTCTTGGAGAAGGGCTGGAGCAAGATGGGCGTCGGCTACTTGGAGGTAGCTACAGCCATGGATGGTTGCTGCGGTTGGTGGTCTACCTTGTGGTTGCAAAAAGGTGGATGGGTTTGCGGCAAAGAGGAGTACGTGAACTCTTTGGGAGAGAGAGAGAGAGAGAGAGAGAGAGAGAGAGAGTTGGAAAATAAATGTCAGCTGTATGAGTGTTCCTCCAATTAAAACCAAAAACTTAGGTTTTAATTAGAGATAGAACTAGGTTTTGAGAGGGGCTCATGAGAAGGGGGAACCAAGGTGTACGTGAATGGGTTGGGCCTTATAGTGGCTGGACAATAGGGAAGGGAAAG
The DNA here is from genome assembly GCF_984573655.1 of Nuphar pumila. Classification (NCBI taxonomy): domain Eukaryota; kingdom Viridiplantae; phylum Streptophyta; class Magnoliopsida; order Nymphaeales; family Nymphaeaceae; genus Nuphar; species Nuphar pumila. Next base: position 25,163,092 of record NC_143259.1, on the reverse strand, counting down.
AAAGAAAGGAGGGAAAGAAAGAAGGAAAGAAAGGGGAAGAAAGAAGGAAAGAAGAAAGAAAAGGGAAAAGGGAAGAAAGAAGAGGGAAAGAAAAGAGAAAGGAGGGGGCTGGAGGTGATGATACGTGAATGACAAAGAGGGAAAGAAAAGGAAGTAAGAAAAAGAAAAAAAAAGAAAAGAAAGAAAGGAAGAAGAAAAGAAGGAAAAGAAGAAAGGAGAAAGGAAAGAAAAGAAAGAAGATGATGGAAAGTAGAGGAAGAAAGAAAGGAAAGAAGAGGAAGGGAGAGGGGGCTGGTCGACCCCTCTTGCGGGTCCCACCTATAAAAAAAAGAAATAATAAAAAATAAATAATAAAATAAAGCAAAAGAAATGTTTATATTTTTTTTCTAGAAAAGAAAATACAAGTAGATAAGCCATCTCAGAGTGGGATCACTTTCGAAATTTGAAATTCATTTTGAGAATCATAGGGGTAGAATAGCCTTTTTAGAAAATTTCTGGACAAAACGAGCTGTTTTTGGCAATTTTTGAAATGAGCTCGGATTTTGAAGTTTCATACCCCGTTGTGAAGCAAATCCAATTTAGAATTTGAAAATTTCAGTTTGAAAGAAATCCGGATTATTTTTTTAGAGAAAATATTTCCAAATTTAGAATCTTGGGGGTAAAAATGCCAATTTTGGAAACCCAGGGTTTGAAATTGATTTCTGAAAACTTTTAAAACTCAATCTGGATTGAAATTTATAGAACTGGAGTTCTGGACTTTGAAAATGAAATGAAATCTGATGAAATGTTATGAAATGCTGAGAAATTATATGAAATGATGAGAAATAACATGAAATGTTATGCGAAATGCAGACCCTGAATGGATATTAAACCCCGATTGACACTTGTACCAGTTCAAAAAGTGTTAAAATTGATAAAATTTGCAAAATGATTCAAGAAATGGTTTTTGGGTCCTACCGGGCCAGAGTGACACTGACAATTGGGGTTTGAGCTGGGTTCTAGGGTTTCAAAACTCAATTGTACTGACAAGACACTGACTCAACTGACCTTTCTGACTAAATTTTCAAGAAAAGCTGACACTTTTAGAGAAATGGTATAGAACGATCACTTAGAGTGAAGTGAATTATGAATCTGAGCTGGGTTTGAACTAGAACAAAGGTCAGTAATACTGAGATGAACTAAAATCAAAGCTCGAACACTAACTCAACTCAATTTCAGCTGAAAGAGCTGAAACAGGCTAAAATAGGCTCCTAGACACTTGAAAATGGTTTTGAACTGAAACTTGAGCACTTGAACTCCTGGTGAGCTCAAGCTAGACTCTGGGGAATAGGAATGACTGACTCAGAGACAATTGGCTTGGATTTGAGTGAGAAATGAGCTCATTTCTGAAGAAATGATCCCATTTTGGCAGGAATGGTCAGAAATGAAAATGGTCTGTTCATTGTGAGCTCAGATGAGCTTGAAATGACTGATATTCTAACTATTCTGAACTGACCAATGAACTTGGTTGACTCCAACTGACAGGGATTCGGGGTGTCTTAGGGGTAAAATGGTAATTTTCCAAATAAAAGTGGGTAAAATGGTAGTTTTCTAACACATACTTGGGGTTGGACTTCTATATTGACCTACCAGGGTTGGCACTGCACGAGGGGTGTGTTCAAGAATGGATGAGGAAAATTTATGGTGTTTATAGTGCCCCTCTTTGCTACTAAGTCGATTTAAGGCCGAGCTTAGTGGCAAAGAAAAACACACCAAATTTGGGCTATAAAAATGCCACAGTTAGAAGGATCTAACTGGATATGAAGATTAGCTCTGATAAGAATGGTAGATATAAAATGGAGAATAAAGAAGAAAATTTTACTTCAAAGAAGTAAGAATCGGGTTTTGCCCTTAACCTGGATGGGACGGGAAATACCTCATGTAGAAACGAAGCTCAGGTTTGACCCTTAACCTAACCGAGAAATGAAATACCTCATCAAAATGAGGCTCAAGTTTAACCCTTAACCTGACCGGGAATGAAATATCTCATCAAAATGAGGCTTAGGTTTAACCCTTAACCTGATCGGGAAATGAAATACCTCATCAAAATGAGGCTCAAGTTTAACCCTTAACCTGACCGGGAAATGAAAATGATGGGATTCCCGAAAGAAGAACCCATGATAGAACCTTCAGACTTCCGCATAATGAATCCGATAGGGGTTTTGTAAAAGGATGAAATTGGGGTCCCTAAAGCTTAAAAAGGGGTTTGATTTTGGGCCCCTCATTGTTGAGACTAAATAACTTTTGAAATTGATGAGCTTTTGCGAGAAAATGATTGTTAGCTTAACCTCAAGCCGAAATTGGATTGTCTATGGTGGGATAGTGGGGACACAGGGAAGTGTGCAAATCTGAGAACTCAAGCACTCAGATTATACCAACAGAAGGGAAGGAATCTTGAAAACTCCCGTTATCAAGTCCTAAAAGTGATAACAAACGATGTCAGGATGCACCAAAGATGAACCTCAAGCTCTCGCTTCACGCTAGGATTGCTAGAAAATATTGTCAAAATGTTGAAAATTATTGTTGATTCCAAATGATTGAAAGTGATGCACATTGTTTTGAAAATATTCCCTCTTTTCTACCTAAAGTATTACCTCTGATTGAGCTTAACTCCGTAGAATCAAGATTCGAATTCAAATTGCTTGCAATTGACTTTCTTTCAAGGAAGCTATCAATTTCTCTTATATGAACAGAAAAGAGAGTATTCTTGATATTGTGAAAGAAATTAGTGAAAGAATAATGATAATAGAATTTCACAAATTTTAAAGAGGATTCTTGGCAAAATTTGCAGTCTGATATCATGAGATTCTTTTCTCATGATGAACTTTCTGCCCTCTTTTTTTTATTGGCAGAATTAGAGCTCTCTTAGGTTTTTTGGGAATTACATCATCCTTCATTTTGAGATGTCCTGACTTTTCTCTCTTTTTTTTAGAAGAGTACGTCACAAACTCCTTCATCTCAGAGATGTTTTGATCCTTCTTTGCCTCAGGAATTATCTTTGACGGTATTGGCTCATTGGTTGGAAATATTTTGATGATAGCAAAAATTAAATATCTTTTAGGGTTTGTTGGGAGGCTCATCGCAGTCGTCTTCATCTTGACGGTGATATGAACTTTCCCTGGAAGGATCCGTCACAAACTCCTTCATCTTGGAGATGATCCAAATCTTCTTTGGCCCCGGGGGTCTAACTCGCATAATTCATCTTCATCTTGACGACAATTGATAGATCCCTTTTGCAGATATTTAATTGCAGCTTCAGTGATTGAGGAGATATGGAAATTGAATGGATTTTTCTGTATCACTCAGGATATTTCGACTGCCTTATTTTTCAAGAATGATCTTTAAAAATGTGCCATTGACTGCGATCAATATTAATCACTTATGGCTTTGCAACAACATTGAATTTTATTTGCTGGCCATATCGAGAATTTATTCTTCAACCCTTTTGGTTGGTCAATAGAAAGATTTTGAATTTTGAATCCTTCTTCGTGAAAGCTTTGTCCTTTCGGAAGTAATACTGAAGGTATTCTGAGGTAATAATTTTTTTGCAATAAAGATTTTGAAATCAACAAATATTTAATGACAAATTGGCAAAATTTTCTTGAAATCCTTTGTGAAAGCGAGCATTTGAAGCACGACACAATGCATCCATGACAAAAATTTTCTTCTCCTATCCCCAAAGGAGAAGATTCGGAAATGGGAAATAGAAATTACTCCTCTCTTCCCTGAAGAGGAGGTGTTTGCAAAATGATCTTTCGAAGAGAAATTAAACTTTCATCAAAACTTCCTAACATTAGGCTTCTCTTATGAAAAGGGGGTCGGTAATGGTGAGGTCGGTGAATTGGTAATTAAGGAGCGAGTCCATCATACTTTCCCTGAAAAGAGGGTTCTTCATGATGAAATGGCCTAGTATGAAATTGAGGTCATAAGAAAAGTGAGCTTTTATCGAAGCTCTCCTTGAACTAAGGGTTCCTTGTGTGAAATTGGAAATTTATTTTGCAAACGGTTCACAAAGTCACGAGTCTCTTCAAACTCTCCCTAAAAATGGGCTAAGTGAATAAAGTATAGCATGCGAAAAGAACGAGCTCTCTCAAACTCTCCCTGTAAAAAGGGTCTCTCGCAAGAGAAAATGATTGAAATTGATATTGGGTGACCAAAAGGTCAAAATTGAAATTTGGAATTTAGAAATTGGAAATTAGAAATTGAAAATTGGAAATTGGAAATTGGAAATTGGAAATTGGAAATTGGAAATCGAAAATTAGAAATTGGGTTACCTGAAGGTCAAAATTGAGAAATTGGGTGACTCGAAGGTCAAAATTGAGAAATTAGGTGACCCGGAGGTCGGAATTGGGAAATTGGGTGACCCAGAGGTCGAAATTGGAAATTAAAATTAATATAAAGATTGAATTCGAAAGAATGACCAATACATATACAAGAACTGGTAAAATAACCAATGCGAGGTTAGATTTTATAAAAGGACCAATTTGAAGATTGGATTTGGGAAGGACCAGTGCTAAACCGGATTTGGAAGGACCAATTCGAAGATTGGTTTTTGGGAAGGACCGACGCTAAACCGGGTTTTGGAAGGACCAATTCGAAGATTGGTTTTTGGAAAGGACCGATGCTAAACCAGATTTGGATGGATCAGGTGCTAAACTGGGTTTAGAAGGACTAGTGCTATGTTGGGTTTGGAAGGACCAGGTGCTAAACTGGGTTTAGAAGGATCAGGTGCTAAACTGGGTTTAGAAGGACCAATTCAAATATTGGACTTTGGGAAGGACCGATGCTAAACCGGATTTGGAAGGACCAGGTGCTAAACTGGGTTTAGAAGGACCAGTGCTAAGCTGGGTTTGGAAGGACCAGGTGCTAAACTGAGTTTAGAAGGACCAATTCAAAGATTGGACTTTGGGAAGGACCGATGCTAAACCAGATTTGGAAAGACCAGGTGCTAAACTGGGTTTAGAAGGACCAGGTGCTAAACTGGGTTTAGAAGGACCAATTCGAAGATTGGTTTTTGGGAAGGACCGATGCTAAACCGGATTTGGAAGGACCAATTCGAAGATTGGTTTTTGGGAAGAACCAGTGCTAAACCGGGTTTTGAAAGGACCAGGTGCTAAATTGGGTTTAGAAGAACCAGGTGCTAAACTGGGTTTAGAAAGACCAGTGCCAAGCTGGGTTTGGAAGGACCAGGTGCTAAACTGGGTTTAGAAGGACCAGTGCTAAAAGGGGTTTGGAAGGACCAGGTACTAAACTGGGTTTAGAAGGACCAATTCAAAGATTGGACTTTAGGAAGGACTGATGCTAAATCGGATTTGGAAGGACAAGGTGCTAAACTAGGTTTAGAAGGGACAGGTGCTAAACTAGGTTTAGAAGGACCAGGTGCTAAACTGGGTTTAGAAGGACCAATTCAAAGATTGGTTTTTGGGAAGGACCGATGCTAAACCAGATTTGGAACGACCAATTCGAAGATTGGTTTTTGGGAAGGACCAGTGCTAAACCGGGTTTTATAAGGACCAGGTGCTAAACTGGGTTTAGAAGAACCTGGTGCTAAACTGGGTTTAGAAGGACCAGTGCCAAGCTGGGTTTGGAAGGAATAGGTCCTAAACTGGGTTTAGAAGGACCACTGCTAAGCTGAGTTTGGAAGGACCAGGTGCTAAACTGGGTTTAGAAGGACCAATTCAAAGATTGGACTTTGGGAATGACCGATGCTAAACCGGATTTGGAAGGACCAGGTGCTAAACTGGGTTTGGAAGGACCAACTTAATGGATTTTAGTAAAGGACCAGTGCTAAGCTGGGTTTAGAAGGACCAGGTGCTAAACTGGGTTTAGAAGGACCAGGTGCTAAACTAGGTTTTAAAGGATCAACTTAATGGATTTTGGTAAAGGACCAGCGCTAAGCTGGGTTTGGAATGACCAGGTGCTAAACTGGGTTTAGAATGACCAATTCAAAGATTGGACTTTGGGAAGAACCGATGCTAAACTGGGTTTAGAAGGACCAGGTGCTAAACTGGGTTTAGAAGGACCAATTCAAAGATTGGATTTTGGGAAGGACCGGTGCTAAACCGGATTTGGAAGGACCAGGTGCTAAATTGGGTTTGGAACGACCAACTTAATGGATTTTGGTAAAGGACCAGTGCTAAGCTGGGTTTAAAAGGACCAGGTGCTAAACTGGGTTTAAAAGGATCGACTTAATGGATTTTGGTAAAGGACCAGTGCTAAACTGGGTTTTAAAAAGGCTTAACTTGAAGGTTGATTTTGACAAGATTGGCAAAAGTGGTTTTGATAAAACACTTGACTCGTAGGTCAAATTTGAAAAAGATTGATGTTTTAAAAAGTGTTTGTTGGTCACGATGGGAGATTTTTAATCTTCATCTTTGCGATGACTTTTCGACGACTTTGTCGAGGTCTCAGGATCATCCCTTATCCTGAATAGGAAACTCAGGTTTATCCCTTAACCTGAAGGAGAAACTCAGGTTTATCCCATAACCTGAAGGGGGAAATGAATTCGATGTATATGGATGCAAATGAATGTGAATGAATGCATGTGAATGCAAATGAATGCAAATGTATGTAAATGAATGCAAAATGATGTAAATGAGTGCACATGCATGCAAAATGAGAGATTTGTGTGATCTTGCCTGCATACAGGATGTTTTGAAGATAATTTTCAAAATAATGCCCCAGTGTAATAGGGGAAACACATTTTGAATAAAAGGAAGAAAATTGATGTTTGAAGAATGCTCTTTGAAAGTAACAAAGTAACTGACTTTTGATCGATTCAGGAGGGACTTTGAAGAGGGTCATTCCTCATGAAATGACATTTTGCAAAGAAGGAGAACAGGCTTATGAGGAAAATTGATAATTTTATTGATGCATTGAAGAAAAAAAATAACAAATTGATAAGAGAACTGGGACTGCATTGTCCTTTCAAAATGACAAAATGATGAAAGTGACACAGTCTTTACGTTGCAATTTCTTAGAAAACTTGCTCAGGATGGTCGACTGGTGTCTTCCTTATCTTCAATAAGGATATTCTTGTCAATGAAATCTTGAATGATATTCTTCAGAACGAAACAGTTCTGAGTGTTATGCCCTATGCCCGATGAAATTTGCAGAATTTTTCTTTGAATCTGCCCATGATTGTTGCAGGATCAGCTGCTTTGGGTAAACGGATCATATTTTTTGCAAGCATGTATTCCAGAACACTTTCGAGTGTCTGGTCCAGAGGGGTGAATTTTCGATCCATACTCCAATCCTTGCGCTTTGCCTTTTCTTGATCTTTCTCTTTATGCTGAGGACTAGATTGAAGAGGCTTATCATTGTTGGAGAACTTTCCTTATTGGCCCTTAGATCCCTCTGAATAGTTATCATGATTTTTCTTATTGCTTTTGCTATCATTGGCAGAAAGAGTAAAGTGAGCCTTTGGAGATCTGACCATATCTTTTGCGAGCATGTTTTCCAAAAAGCTCTCGAGTATTTAATCCAATGAGGCCATCTTGCGGTTCTGGTTTCGACCGTCATGTTGTACTTTTGGCTGAGTGCTTGACTTCTGTTGAGGCTTGGCCGAGACAGTCGACCGGTATTCTTTCTCATCCTCAACAAAAAAATTCTTGTCAATATAATCTTGGACAATGTTCTTGAAGACGAAACAGTGGTTGGTATCATGCCCTACTGCCCGATGGAATTTGTAGAACTGGTCCATGAATCTTTTCATGATTATGGGAGAATTTGTGACTGTTGGGAGCTTTACCAATTCTTTGACCAACATATATTCAAGGATTTCATCAAGAGACTGCTCGAGACGAGTAAACTGGCAATCGTAACCCCAGCCGTCCCGCTTTATCTTTTCTTTTTGCTGAGATTTCTGGTGAGAGTTTGACGAGAAGAGCTTGTTGTCTTGTTTGAAGGCTTCTTCTTTTTTGCCTCCATTGCTGCTTCTGCTGGACTTAGAACTTTCTGTGTTACTGCTCTTGCCAATGATATTCTGAGAGAATGAGACAGATGTTTTTTCCTTGAGGGGAGTGATCATGCATATATTTCAGAGTTAATTAACATTAAAATATGCATGATTTTATGAAAAAAATGTTTCAAAAACCTAATTTTATGTTAGTTTTCAGTAAATTAGCTAAAAGGATTGAAAATTAGAAAAATGCTTGAAAAAGTAGCTTTATTTTGCATTTTAATGTTTGTATTTACGTAGTAGTTTTAGTTGTTAATAAAAAATTAAAAAAATAGAGAAACATAGCTTTATTTTGCAATTTAGTTAATAAAATCATTTTGGTTTTCTTTTTAGAAAAGAAGAAAAAAAATTAAATATAAATATAAATATAAATATAAATAGTTAGAGTAGTTTTATTTTAAATGAGTTTCTTTGTAAATAAGTTTTGTTTTCAAAGTTTTTTTTTAATTTTTGAAAATTGTAACAAACCGATTTACACGGTTTAGGCTTTTTGAAAAAAAAATGAAAATAAATAACAAACCGGTTTACACGGTTTGCTTTTTTTTTAAACTGAAAAAAAACAAATTGAAACAAACCGGTTCAAACCGGTTTGTACTCATTTTAAAAATCGAAAAAAGAAAAAAAAATGAGTGTCTTCACCCTGTACGCCTGAGTCTCTCCTTTTTTCCCCTCTTTTCCCGCTCTTCCCTCTCTTCTCACCCTTCTCCACCATTGTTGGCCCCTTCCTTGCCCTTCCTTGCCCTTCCTTCTCCTTCTTCCTCTTTCTCTATTGATATTCCAGCCGATGGTGGTGGAAATCCCTCAATCCGGCGACGACGTGTAGGTGGATGACTGCCTCTTTTCTAACCCCTCTGGTCACGGTAAGTCTGATTCTTCTTCTTTTTATTCTTCTTCTTCTTCTTCTTCTTCTTCTTCTTCTTCTTCTTTTTCAGATTCTGTATCTCTTCTTTCTTCAATTGAATCTGTGAAAAACGAAAAGAAAAAAATATAGCCCACGTTTCCCTATTTTTTTTTCTTTTCAATCGTTATACATTCATCTTCTTCTTTGTGTCTTTCAATTGTTCCTGTTTTTATTTCAGAAAAATGAATGAAAAAAAACGTAACTCACATCCGTTTCCTTGTTTCTTCTTTGTCTTTTCAATTGATCTTGTTTTTGTTTTAGAAAAAAATGAAAAAGAATGTAATTTGGCTATTAGTTTCTGTCAATATTTGTTCATGCTTTCCGTTTTTTTTGTTTCATTTATAGAATTAGTTCAATTGCTCCTTAATGTAGTTTGATTCCTTGCCCTTTATTAAATTCCATTCCTGTTTGTTTTTCTGTTTTACAATTTCCTGTGCTCTTCCTATGTAATTTTTTGTTTGTTTTACATTCAATAGTTCATGTTTTTCAGTCATCGAATTGAATTCTGAATTTTGTGTTTTTCAATTAAGTCATTTCCTATTTTTATAATCATTTTTCAGTTTTTCTTTTGCATTCATTTCCTTCTCATTTTGTTGAATTCGTGTTTTTTTCTTTCTTTCAGTAAATTCATATTTTCTGCATTTTCTAATTTTATGCTTTGCAACCTCCGATTTCTGTTTTTACATTTCATTTTATATATATATATATATATATATATATATATATATATATATATATATATATATATATATATATATATATATATATATATATATATATATATTTTAATTCATTTTCCTATTTCATTTTCCTGTGTTTGTTTTGAATCATTCCATTTTCTGTTTTACCTTTATTTCTTATGTGTTTCAGTTGTTATAAGTCGATTTCCTGTTGTTTTTTTTATCAAGCATTTTCCTATTTCGCTTCATTTAATATTCTTTACAAAAAAAATTTTGTTATTCATTTTTTGACATTTTGTGTAATTTTCCAGTTTGTTTTTACATTTTTTTTTCCTGTTTTCAATACCTGAATTTTTGTCATTTTCTATAAATTCATGTTGAGTACCTGTATTTCTTGTTGACTCTTAGATTTTTATACGTTGATTTGTCTATTTTTCTCAATTTTTTTTATTTCCTGTCTGTTTTCCTATTATACTGTATTCTTGTTTGTTCATTCATGTATTTTTCCTGTTTTGAATTTTAATTAGAGATTTGCTTGTGTTTTCTTTCATTTCTTTAGTATAATCTTTAGTAATTGCATGATTAAATTCCTGTTTTTTTTCTCTTCTCTAGAATTCTTGGTTTACAATTCATTTCTTGTTCTTACAGTTTAGTTATTTCTTGTTTTCTTTTAATAACTTCATTTCCTGCTTTTCTCAATATCAAATTCTTGTTTGTGTTCTTTAGTTTGTTTAACTGTTGAAATTCTTGTTTTTTTTTTCATTGATTGTATGTATTCTTCATTCTTTGTTTTTACCTCATTGATTTCTTGTTTTGTTTTAGTAATTAGTTTACTTTCCTATTAGACATCAGTTAATTGAGTTAGTTGTTAGTTAAGCAAGATAATTTGCATTTGTACTTAGTTTGTAATTAGTAAGTAGTTAGTTAGATTTAATTAGAAATCAATTTTATTTTGTCATTTAGATTTCTTTCCTGGTTTCTTTCATATTTCTAGCACTTAATTAGTATTTTTTTTAGTATACATATTATTTCTTCTATCTCTGGTACTGCTCGTGTTTTGTTGATTTGTGCAAGATAGCACAGGAGTGGAGCGAAAGTGATTGCGTGACACGAAAGTGCAAGAGTAGAAGCTTATTTTTACTTTTAAGTTTAGAATTAGGAATTTGATTCTGGGTTTGTAAATATTGCATTTTAGGCCCTCTGCGAAGGGTATTCATTTGTTGTAATAGATAGTTGTTTTTACTTTTCTCGAACATTTTACCTTTTAATAATTTGGCAATAAAGAATAGTTTAGAATTATGTGTTTGAATATGAAATATTCTCGTTCCCTGAGTTCGACCCGATCTTATTCACTAGTAAGAACCAGTTTTTATTATTTGATGTTTGGTTTTCACATGTTTTACATATAAAAATCTTTTTAAAATTACAACAATTTAAAAAGAAGACATCCGGGAGCCTTTCCAATATTGTCTCCAGCTTGCTCAGACATCATCTTGATCGTCATTTTCTTGAATATTTGATATGCAGCGGGATTGATGCCATCCCCATCAGTCTGACTCTATCCTCTAACAGTTCCTGGGGAATTCATCTCTTTTTGCTTAAAAATCACTAATGCACTTGATATAGCAGCGTCTTCTTATATGATCTGATATGGACCACTTGGGAATACCGATGTTCTTTACGGAATGAGATGGATGATTAAATTTTGATGATGAAGATTCAGGATAGAAATGAATATAGGAAAAATATTTGATGAGAATTTGGTAGATAATTGGAAGAACATCCCATTACTAGGGATTGGGTCGCCGCTGGAGTCACGACAATTGTGTTTTCATTCTTTGCGAGGAGAACGAATAACTGCAAATATGCCTTGTCACCTAGGCGAGGCCGTCAAACCAAGATAGAATGAAAATTGAAGGATTTTTTATTGAAGGAAAAATATAATTGCATCAATAGTAGACTTGAGAAAGAGGAGGCATATAGACAGTCTGCCACCACTCTTAATGATCAGCAGAGATACGAGGACCGGGAAAAAAGTGAGAGTGATTAAAGAATCCCAGCCATATCTGGCAGAATGGTATGTTCTGGACCACTGCGCTGATGCAAGGTCGAACTCTGGCATAACCCCCGATAGTAGCCGAGCTTCTACGCCTTTTGTCTCTAATAAAATTGCTTGACGCATCGCTCTAGATAGTAGTAGGTACAGGAAAATGGGCCAAGTAGCTTGAACTGCTTGCCATACACACACACACACACACACACACACACATATATATATATATATATATATATATGGGAAGAAAGCGAGCCCTTCAGTGCATACGACCATCGCATACTAAATTCTTTCTCGAGTTGTTCTAGATAATGAGCTAACTTCTGCAAAAGCCCCATACTATCGATAGATCTTGATCAGGTTCACATATTCATTTCCATTTTCCTCAATCAGTGGCCAAGACTTATGCCCTGTCATGCGAGCTAAAGCATCTCGGGTGTCCAAACGCTTGACATTGATAAAAAACTGTTGCTTCAATGGATCTTCAGGCTGACCGGCTGACTCGAGAAATCCCATGAACTCTGAAAACTCATCCATCAGCAGGGTCATCTCGCCCCATGGGAACCAGAAAGTACAAGTGCGCGGGTTCCACCGCTCTGCCAGTGCATGGATTGAATTGTCGTTGACTGATTGTTTTTCCACTGCGGATGCCAGTTCTAACCCACAATCGCTCAAGTGGTCCAGGAACATACGAGAGAAATTTTTAAGTCATGAATAATACCACTGGGGAATGAAGGATCCGGTGTTGAGAGCTCGATGCTCAAAAAGACTTTGTCGCACCTCATAGGAGATGTGACCCTCAGGAAAGACAGAGTCGAGTTGACTGGATGTCATTGGACTGAAAGATAGGAAGATTGCAATTAGACTTAGGAAAAATATAAGAATTTTAAAAATTACAGGCAGGATAAAATGAAAAAGCTGGAAATTCGAAGTCTAGAGGAACGGAAGAATGGAAAATCATTTGGAGTTTTGAAGAAAAAGTGGATAATTTAGAAAAATCATCTAGGGTTTTTGAGAAAAAGGAGATATTTCACAAAAGATGGAAAATGAGGTATTTTGGAAAATTGTCCAGTATTTTGGAAAAATTGAAAAAAATATGAGAAGATAAGATGAAAATGAATAGCATATATTCAATCACAAACAATTATGCACATATAGCATTCTCTAATGCATCAGTTTTGAAAGAGCTTTAGGACCTTAATCCTGACTCTAGGCTCACATCAACTGTGTCCAATCATGCTATGTCGATATACTTGTGTCGAGGCTCGATGTACGTGGCATAAAAATTTATCTCCGGTTCTAAGCTTGTGTTTTTCCAACATCCTTAAGCACTTGTCGATATACGTTGGACAATTACCCTTGGTACGTGGTAGGGGGCGTTAGCCCAAATAAGTGGCTCAGTTGTGAGGCTCTGTCCCAAACTATGGTTCTGGAAAAGAGCCCAACAACGTCAAGACCAGGTAGACATAGGTGGGGTGGTTTTTGAAAACATGAGCACATGCAGACAAACAGAGGGCTCTAAGTCCTAAAAAGATAGAGTTTTGAAATATTTGAAGAAGCAAACATTGTTTTAATACAAATCCTAGATTGAGGAGTGTTGTATTTCAGACCTAAGTCTAAGTGAGGATGAATAATTCCCCTCAATTGGTCCTACCAAACCATGCCTAGTCTACATGGAATCCATGTCAACTGGGTTCAAGTCTAGTCTCTTAGGTTCACATGATATCAGAAAAATAAGGTTGTCATTCCATAGAACACGATTTTGATAATTGAGCTAAGTCAAAGTACACAATTGATCAGATGAAGACAGGTCCCATCATGGTCGCCAAACCTGTTATCATCGCAAAAAATTTCCCCTTCCTCTACGAGAGTGAGAGAAACGATTCTGCGAGTCAAACTCGACCAAAGTTTTGAAAATTGGTTTTGAAAATTACTCGCCTCTCTTTTGAAAATTTGTGAGAAAATTTAGTGGAATGGGATCCTTCTATCGGTATGAGGTTCAACTGTTCCTGGTGTCTTTACCAGAGGTAATTGAACCAAGGATCAAATGTGTGCTTTGACTAAGTTAAATTATCTAAATCATGCTCTATTTTTCTAAAATGCACAAAGAATCAAGCATGTGCTATTGAATTTTGAAAAGATGCAAGTTTGAGAAATATGATGTTTGCTTTGGAAAATTGAGATATACTTGAAAAATGATTGCAAAAGTGCTTGAAAATGGAATTTCTGGGAAAATCATTGAATTTCATTGGAAATCAAAAATTGTATTGGAAAATGACTTTTGAAGGGAAAATTGATCCTCAGGAAAAGGAGAATTCTGAGAAAATCGATTTTTGGAATTTGGATTTGAAGTGAAAATCAATTCTTGAGGGAGATTTGAGAATTCTGAGAAACCAATTTCTGAAATAATTCAAGGAACTTTGGAAAAATCGATTTTGGGATTTGAAAATGAAATTGAGAATATGGAAATCTTGGAAAATCATGATTTTGAACTTGAAAAATACTTTGAAATCTCATTTGAAAATTTAGAATTTTGAGACAATCAAATCCTGAGAAAGACTTAGAAAGTTTTGAGAAATTTGATTTTTCTGAAATAGAATTGGGAAAAGAGTTTGAAAATGATGCAATTGAATGAATGAATGTGAATTTGAAAGATATTTCATTGAGAAATTTGGAAAATCCTTTTGAGTTTTGAGAAATGCAGTGCATTTTTTAAGTTAGCCTGAGTGTAGGTTGAATGTGCCTAATACGAAGATCACAAATCTTGGTTTTCTTCGTATTTTGATTATGGCTATAAATATGAATCTCACCAAATTCGTGAACTCCCTAAGAGCTTGTGCACGTGCCATTCGTGTCAACCATAGTGATTTTAGAAAATATGCATATGCATCATACATCAGATATTGATTTTTTTAGAAATTAAACTACATGCAATGCAGTCCTATTCTAAGCTGAAAAGTAACTCTTATTCCAAATTATTACATCTGATATTAAATTGAATTGAAATAAAAGAAAATAAAAGTCTTATTCTTGAATGTTCCTGCAAAACTAGAAAACATGTTAGCACAGAAATGTAGGTTTATCTGAATTTATCCGAAAATATTATAAATTATCGGATATTATTCAGACATAAACCCAAATTCATAACCCCTTTCATATAAACATGAGAAATAAGTAATAAAATCAAAAATAAACTTGGGAATTCGAAATTGGGATCAAAATGACCAAAATACCCCTGATGACCTTGAAATCAGGGTTTTCTAAGAGAATTCTTATAAAATTTGGAAATTTGGAAATTTAAAAATCAAATGAAATATAATCAAACATAAGATGATGCAATATGATGATATGCATGAAAATTTGTAAAATTGAAGTTTGGAATTTCGAAATTGGAGTTAAAATGACCAAAATGCCCCTGATAACAAGACTATGGCCTTGAAACTAGGGTTTTCTGAAAAAAAAAATGCAAAAATGGGAAATGTGAAATGCAAATGGTATTGAAATTAATCCTAATATGACATGACATGCTTATTTATATGATAAAAATCCTAAAATGGCAAAAATATCACAAATTATCAAATTTAACTTGATTTTCGCCTGATTTTTTCTTCTAAATTTAAAAATAAACTAACATACAAAGCAAATAAACTTGGAATTGAGCCAAAATCGACGTAGACACCTAGATTAACCCTAAAAATAGAATGAAGACCAAAAATCTATTTTTTTGTTATTTTTTTATGTAGAAAATAACAAAAAATCCTTAAAAATCAAGATTTTGCCTAAAATGCTAGTTCTAAATTTGATTTCGGATATTAAACTTTCATAAAAATTTCCCAACTTTTATGGGGTGATAGAGGACAGTTAGGCAAAGACTTTTACCTTTTATAGATTCTAGTTTTGACTTATGGTCGGAGCTTCACAGCTCTAGCAAGTCGGATCAGAATCCGGCGACTCTAGGATCAGAAAAACTATGGGAAAAATAGCAGACAGATGAGAAAATGGCTGAAATTATGGAAAAATGTCTCACAAATAAAGGAAGGTTTTCTCTTTTTGCAGTATTGGGATTTGGGTTATGGTTTTGGAGAGAGCAGAGGGTTATCAGAGACCTGGATCTTTGAAATTCTCAGACATGGGAATCTGACAAACAGGGAAATTATTTTCCGGAAAATTTCTTAGGTTGTACTAAAAAATCCCAAATTTTGAGAAACAACAGAGGGAAAGGTTATAGGAACAACTTCTATGTTGTAAGTTTTGGTGTCCAGCCTATGGGTTGAATGGACACGGTAGGTTAGGGTCAGTCTAGACCCTGACAAGGAAAAAGTGAGATTTTCCCAGGCGCTTGGGAAAATTGATTTTTTAGCAGCAATCAAAACTACTGGGAAAAGGATAGGAAATCAATGGAAAAAATTAGACTCTAATAAGGACTCACTGTATTTTTTGGGGGGAAATTTGGTTCATCCATTTAGGATATCTCCAAGGTTCTTGTCTACTAAAACAAAACCTGAAATTTCCAGGAGGGTAGAATTCAATTTTGGATTCAATTTTTTTTTTAGAGAGGGTTTCGAAACCCAAACGGACACAAATTTTCGCAAAAAAATCAATAACATCTAACCACGACCATCATGCCATTTTCCAGGATTTTTAAATTAAAAAAATCACATGAAATCATGACTTGACTTTACATAAACATGGATTCTATAGATTCTAAATAAACTGCTAATAAAACTATAGAACATGAACAATATGCATCATGAGATTAAACTAAATGCAAGATTTAAACATGTAATCTATGTGAAATACAAAAATAAAACAGTAAAATAATCAGGAAAATATGACCCATTCTTGATTTGACTCTCGAAACGAAGGATTCAACCCATGAGATGGATGAACCCTATCGTTTATAGAGCTTTCAATACAGAGGATAAGGACTTTACGATGTTTACTAATTTAAAACCATGAAGAGGATCTTCACATGACCCTTGGTCCAACCTTTGATTTGGCTCCATAACATCCTCATAAAAAAAGATAAAAAAACGAAGCTTAAGGCCTCAAGCCGATGGATGACAATGGTGAACACCATGGGACTTTAACAAGAACCAATGGAACACATGGGATAAGAGGGTAATAGCTTATTTTGGGGAGCTGTGATAGTTGATGCTATAAAGTGAAAGGGGCTGCAGCTGGGAGGGCCTTTGGAAGGGATGGCTGGAGGCAAACACTAGCTGGAAGCTTGGTTGAGAGGAGGTCGTGGAGGTTGTGGTACCAGCTGGAATGAAAGAAGTGGTTGTTGTGGCTACAAGGGGAGCTTTAATATGGCTGGAATCGATTGATGCTGCAAAGGGAGCTGGAGAAGGTGGTGGAGCGCCAACTATGGCTGGAGCCAAACTATTCAATGGTTGGGTGTTGCTTCAGTTATGTTGGACGTCAGTTGTCATCAAGGGATAAAGTGTCTCTTGGAGAAGGGCTGGAGCAAGATGGACGTCGGCTACTTGAAGGTAGCTACAGCCATGGATGGTTGCTGGGGTTGGTGGTCTACCTTGTGGTTGCAAGAAGGTGTATGGGCTTGTGGCAAAGAGGAGTACGTGAACTCTTTGGGGGAGAGAGAGAGAGAGAGTTGGAAAAAAAATGTCAGCCGTATGAGTGTTCCTCCAATTAAAACCAAAAACTTAGGTTTTAATTGGAGATAGAACTAGGTTTTGAGAGGGGCTCATGAGAAGGGGGAACCAAGGTGTACGTGAATGGGTTGGGCCTTATGGTGGCTGGACAATAGGGAAGGGAAAGAAAGAATGAAAGAAGAAAGAAAAGGGAAAAGGAAAGAAAGAAGGAAGAGAGAAAAGAAAGAAGAGGGAAAGAAAAGAGGAAGGAGGGGGCTGGAGGTGATGACACGTGAATGACAAAGAGGGAAAGAAAAGGAAGAAAGAAGAAGAAAAAAAAAGAAAAAGAAAGAAAGAAAGAAGAAAAGAAGGAAAAGAAGAAAGGAGAAAGGAAAGAAAATAAAGAAGAAGAAGGAAAGGAGAGGAAGAAAGAAAGGAAAGAAGAGGAAGGGAGAGGGGGCTGGTCGACCCCTCTTGTGGGTCCCACATCTAAAATAAATAAATAATAAATAATAAATAAATAAATAATAAAATAAAGGAAAAGAAATGTTTATATTTTTTTTCTAAAAAAGAAAATACAAGTAGATAAGCCATCTCAGAGTAGGCTCACTTTCCAAATTTGAAATTCATTTTCAGAATCATAGGGGTAAAATAGCCTTCTTAGAAAATTTCTGGACGAAATGAGCTATTTTTGGCAGTTTTTGAAACGAGCTCGGATTTTGAAGTTTCATACCCCGTTGTGAAGCAAATCTAGTTTAGAATTTGAAAATTTGAGTTTGAAAGAAATCCGGATTATTTTTCTTGAGAAAATATTTCCAAATTTAGTATCTTGAGGGTAAAAATGTCAATTTTGGAAACCCAGGGTTTGAAATTAATTTCTGAAAACTTTTAAAACTCAATCTGGATTGAAATTTATAAAACTGGAGTTCTGAACTTCGAAAATGAAATGAAATGTGATGAAATGCTGAGAAATGATGAGAAATGACATGAAATGCTATGCGAAATGCAAACCTTGAATGTATATTAAACCCCGATTGACACTTGTACCAGTTCAAAAAGTGTTAAAATTGATAAAATTTGCAAAATGATTCAAGAAATGGTTTTCAGGTTCTACCGGGTCAGAGTGACACTGACAATTGGGGTTTGAGCTGGATTGAACTGAAATGAACTGGATTGAGCTGGGTTCTAGGGTTTCAGAACTCAATTGGACTGACAAGACATTGACTCAACTGACCTTTCCGACTAAATTTTCAAGAAAAGTTGTCATTTTTAGAGAAATGGTGCAGAACGATCACTTGGAGTGAAGTGAATTACGAATTTAAGCTGAGTTTGAACTACAACAAAGGTCAGTAATACTGAGATGAACTAAAATCAAAGCTCGAACACTAGCTCAACTGACTGAACCCAGCTCAATTTCAGCTGAAAGAGCTGAAACTGGCTAAAATGGGCTCCTAGACACTT
The DNA here is from genome assembly GCF_984573655.1 of Nuphar pumila. NCBI lineage: Eukaryota > Viridiplantae > Streptophyta > Magnoliopsida > Nymphaeales > Nymphaeaceae > Nuphar > Nuphar pumila. The sequence continues at coordinate 25,144,404 of NC_143259.1, read as the reverse complement.
GAAAATGGTTTTGAACTGAAACTAGAGCACTTGAACTCCTGGTGATCTCAAGCTAGACTCTGAGGAATAGGATTGACTGGGAATGACTGACTCAAAGATAATTGGCTTGGATTTGAGTGAGAAATGAGCTCATTTCTGAAGAAATGATCCCATTTGGGCAGAAATGGTCAGAAATAAAAATAGTATGTTCATTATGAGCTCATATGAGCTTGAAATGACTGATATTCTAACTGTTTTGAACTAACCAATGAACTTGGTTGACTTTGACTAACTGGGGTTTGGGTTGTCCTGGGGGTAAAATGGTAATTTTCTTAATAAAAGTGGGTAAAATGATAGTTTTCTGACACAAACTTGGGGTTGGACTCCTATATTGACCTACCAGGGTTGGCACTACACGAGGGGTGTGTTCGAGAATGGATGTGGAAAATTTGGGGTGTTTACAGAACCTCTTCTTAAATTCAAGAATTGGTCTAGAAGATTCAAGTTTCGACTGGAATCTTCTTTCAAATCCAATTTGTCTAGTTTTCTTTTCAAGACACGAGTTTTGACTCGAACTTTCCTTCCCAACCCAACTTTTCATCGATCCTTTCACCAACTCTAGTGTTTGTGCTGGTACTTTGTTTTCAAAATCCAATGCTCGTACTGGTACTTTTTCAAAACTCAGTGCTCGTGCTGGTACTTTATTTTCAAAACTCAATACTTGTGCTGGTACTTTGTTTTCAGAACCCAGTGTTGGTACTTTGTTTTCAAAACCCAGTGCTCATGCTGGTACTTTGTTTTCAAAACCCAGTGCGTGTGCTGGTACTTTGTCTTCAAAACCCAGTGCTAGTACTTTTTGTTAAAACCCAATGCTCGTATTGGTACTTTGTTTTCAAAACCCAATGTTTGTGCTGGTACCTTTTCAAAACCCAGTGTTCGTGCTGGTGTTTCTTCAAAATCTGATTTTCATATTGGTCGCAATCCAAACGCTAATCTTGCATCAGGGTCCAGGCTCAATGCCAATCTTCAGATTTGTGAGCCAAATGATTTTTATCAAATCCTCGGGCCACTCCAGTCAATCATTTTTAGGCTTCTAGGTCATCAATTTATATCAAGCAAACCTTTGAGTTATCAACTCTATCAAAGTCAGATGCATTTTTTTGACCTTCGGGTCACAGCCGTCAATCATGGTCTTTCAAGATTCGACCTTTGTGTTGAACTCGTCTGCCAATTAGCTCAAAACCAATTACCAATCTTTTCATTTGTGAGGGACCCTTTTTCCAGGAAGAGTTCAAGGGAGCTCGCTCCTTTCGCATGTCTTTATTGTTCGTTTGTTGAACCCCTTTTAGAGAGAGTTGAAGGGACGTGTGCTTCATGAATAGTTTGCAAAACAATCTTTATTACCACACAAGGAACCCCTTTTCCAGGGAGAGTTTCGACGAAAGCCCATTCTCCTTGTGACGCCCAATGTCTTTTGTTAGGCCATCCTCTCATCGAGGACCCTTTTTCTAGAGAGAGTGTGATAGACTCGCTCCTCTATGATATCCTTCTCAACCTTTGTCAGCGGCTACCTTTTCATAAGAGAAGCCTAGAGATACGGAGTTTTGATGAAAACTTTATTTCTCTTCGAAAGTTTGTTTTGCAAACACCTCCTCTTCAGGAAAGAGAGGAGTATCTTTTATTACCCGTTCAGGTAAGGGTCAAGCCTGAGTCTCTCCTTTGGGGAAAGGAGAGGAGAATCTAGTCACGGATATATCATTTAGGCCTCAAGTACTTTCTTTCACCAAGGATTCCAAGAATATTTTACCAATTTGTCATGAAAAACAGTTGTTGATCTCAAAATCTTTATTGCATAAAATTTTACCTCTATTACCTTCAGTATTCTCTCCAAAAGGACAAAGCTTTTGCGAAGAAAGAAGAAAATTCAAGATTTTCTTTTGGTCAACCAAAAGGATGAAGAAAACCCTCAATATGACCGGCAAAGGAAAAATTCAATGATGTTGAAAAGCCATAAGTGAATTGATATTGATCATAGCTATGGCACATTTTTAAAGATCGTTCTTCTGGTAACAAGGCAGTGAAAATATCCTGGGTGATATAAAAAGAATTCACTCAATCTCAATTTCAATATTTCTTCAATCAATCAAGCTATAATCAACAATCTGCAAAAGGGATCTCTCAATCATCATCAAGTTGAAGACTGATAGATGAGTTTGACCCCCGGGGCCAAAGAAGACTTAGATCATCTCCAAGTTAAAGGAGTATGTGATGTGTCTTTCCAGTAAAAGTTTAAATCATCGTCAAGTTGAAGGCTAATGTGATAAACCTCCCGCTAATCCCTAAAAGATATTTAATTGCTATTATCATAAAGAGATTTTCAACCAAAGAGACCACTTTATTAATTTACTTCTCAGGAATAAAGAAGATGTGAAATATCTCCAAGTTGAAGGAGTTTGTCGCATGTCCTTCCTGAGAAAATCAGAACATCACCGAGTTGAAGGTTGATGTAGTGAAATTCTAGCCCAATCCCAAGAAAACTTACTTTTCTTGTCTCAAAAGAGTTTAAAAGATTACCAAGATATTTCGATTAAAGAGACAACATCCTTAATATAATTCTTGGGACTAAAGAAGACTCAAAGCATCTCTGAGTTGAAGGAGTATGTGACGTGTTTTTCGAAAAAAAAATCATAATATAGCCGAGTTGAAGGTTGATGCCATGAAATTCTTGCCAAATCTCAAGAAAACTCATTCTCTATGTCTCAAAAATGTGTAAAAAGATCATCATGGGTAAAACTCAGATATCAAACTGCCAGAACTGCCAAGAATCATCTTTATTTATGTGAAATTCTTTTATCAATATACTTTCATTGATTACTTTTATGATACTGAGAATAAATTCCTTTCTTTTCATATCAAGGAAATTCATAGCTTCCTTGAAGAAACTCAACAACAATAATTTGATTTTGATTTTGGATTCTACGGAGTTAGCTTAGTTGAAGGCAATACTCTAGGTAGAAGAGGGAATATATTTCAAACAAAGGTGCTTACATTTCAGTTATCTCGAATCAACTACTAATTTTTATCTTATTGACAATATTTTTAAGTTATCCTGACATGAAGCAAGAACTTGTTGTCTATTTTGCTATATCCTAGCATTGTTATTATCCCTTTTTAGGACTTGATAACATGAGTTTTCAAGATCCTTCCCTTCTTGTTTTGATCTGAGCGCCTGGGCTCTCAGATTCGCACACTTCCTTGTGTTCTCCACTGTCCCACCATAGACAGTTCCCGTTCAGAGTAAGGGTTAAACCTAAATTGTTTCTGCAAAAGGTCATCTATTTTAAAAGCCATTCAGTCTCAGCAATGAGACACCCAAGATCAATCCCTTTTCAAACTTTAGGGAACCCCATTTTCTTCCTTTTGCAAACCCCTCCCGGATTTATTATGCAAAATTCAAAGGTCCCATCATGGTTTCTCATTTTGAAAATTATGTCGGCCCTTTCAGGTTAAGGGTCAAACCTGAACCTTGTTCTTCCACGAGGTATCGTCCCCTTCAAGTTAAGGGTCAAACATGAACCTCGTTCTTCTACGAGGTATCGTCCCCTTCAGGTTAAGGGTCAAACCTGAATCTCATTCTTCCATGGGGTATCGTCTCTATTCAAGTTAAGGGTTAAGCCTAAACCTTGTTCTTCCACGAGGCATTTTTCGTCCCATCCAGGTTAAGGGCTAAGCCTGAGCCTCATCTCGATAAGGTAAATTTTTTTTTTTATTCTACATATCATATCTACCATTATCATTAGAGTCAATTCTTTCATACATGGTCAGATTCTTCTAACTAGGACATTTTTATAGTCCAAATTTGGTGTGTTTTTCTTTGCCACTAAGCTCGGCTTTCAACCAGCTTAGTAGCAAAAAGGAGCATCTGTAAACACCTCAAATTTTTACCTTCATTCACCAACACCTCATTTCTGCCACTAGAACCCATTCTCTGAAGACTTCAGGGAACCAACTGGTCGACCCCTTTGCCAGGGTTGTTCGTAGCCCAAATTTTGCATCAAATTTCAAAGTTTTTAAAATTTGATCTCTATTTTAGCTCAATTTCAAATATCAGCTTTTGCCTTGGATGAGAATTCTCAATTCTCTGTCGCTGTCAGGGGTCTGGGACTTCAAATCCCTCATCCAGGGTTTGTATTTTGCATATCACTGCATATATTGGGCATATCATTTCATATCATCTCATACCATCTCATATCATTTCATGTCATTGCATCTCATGTTTGAGCTCCAGCACTCCTGTTTTCAAAATCTCCAATTCAAAATCAATTTTAAAACTTTTCTTTCAATATCAATTTCATAAACTTGGGTTTTTGCATCGATATTTTTTATTTGTTAACCCCCAGGATCTTATTTTCTTCAGAAAAACAATCTGGATTTGTTTTAAATCTAATTTTTAACTAATTTTAATCCTCAGATGAAACTCAGCTAGGTGGTGTCGCTTCTAGATTCTTTCATTTATCAAATTTCTCAAAAACTCCAGAGTCCTAGTTGGATCAGGACTGTCTTTTCATCTTTTTAAACCTTTTCAAAACTCTATTTTGATTTTAAACCAAATGTAGTCATATCCCTTGCCAATTCTCTTCATTTTGGCTAAAATCTTAAAGTCTTAGTCGAATTAGGACTCTTTCTCAGAGTTCTAATCGAATCAGGACACTATCCCGATTTCATCCTTTACTCATGTTCTTCACCTGTTTTCGAAAACCTTCTCATCTGACTTTCAAAATAGCCAAAATCTTAGAGTCCTAGTAGGATTAGAACTCTTTTTTGGAATCTCGGTTGGATCAGGTCTCTACATATTACTGTCATTTCTATCTGTTTTGAGAAAACTTTTTCAAACTCTTTCATTTTGGCTCAAAAATTCAGAGTTTCAGTCGGATTAGAACTCTTCTTCAGAGTTTTGGTCGGATTAGGACTCTATCTTTTGTTGCCATTTTTACTTGTTTTCAACTAAATCTTTCGAAAAGAAGTCAGAAACCCAAAGCTTTAGTTGAATCATGACTCTATTAAAAGAGTCCCAGTTGGATCAGAACTCTGACCCTGACTTCAATTTTGAAGGAATCTTTCAAAAATCTATTCATTTATCTCTTCGAAAACAAAAATTGTTACACTTTTATCACAGAGTTTCAAAATTCTAGGACTCTATCCCAGAGTCCTAATCGAATCAAGACTCTATCCTGAGTTCATTTTCTTACTTTATTTTCACCTATTTTCAAAAGTTCTTTTCAAAATCTCATCATTTGCTTTCTAAAAAATAAAAAATTCTCAGAGTCCTAGTCGAATTAGGACTCTTCCTTAGAGTCCTAGTCAGATTAGGACTCTGAACCGAACCTCAATTTCTACCTTATTTTCACCTATTTTCCAAAATCCTCTCGTTTGTTTTCTCAAAAAATCTAAAATTTTAAGAGTTTTAATCAAATTAGGACTCTATCTCCAAAGTCCCAGTTGGATTAGAACTCTATTCTGATTTCACTATTTGTTGCTATCTTCATTAGTTTTCGAAAATTCTTTCATATGTTTTTCAGAAAATGCCAAAAAGCTAGAGTTTCCATCTGATCAGGACTCTGTCCCAGAGACCTAATTCGATCAAGACTCCATCCTGATTATTGTTTTTATCTTCATTCTCATTTTTCTCCACTTGTTTTCAAAAATTAGTTCATTTTACAGAATTTCAGTTGATTCAGGACTCTATTTTAGAGTTTCGGTTGAGTTAGGACTCTAACCTTAACATCATTTTCTGACTTATTTTCACTGGTTTTGATAAAATCTTTCAAAAACTTCTTTGTTTAGCTTTCAAAAACCTAAATCTCAGAGTTTTAGTTGGCTTAGAACTCTAGTCTACAGATTCAGTTTGTTTAGGACTGTTTTCAAAAATTCATGATTTGCATTCAGTGATTTTAACTCTGTTTTGAAATCCTTCTTAGTGTTTATTTTAACTTTTTTAAAACCCTGATGTGGGACCCACACAGTTGACGCCACATCTGAAGGAGTCCTGATCCATTCAGAACTCATGAACAGTGCGCTCGCCAATTTGTATGTCATACTTACGCGATTTAGAACATCGCCCATCACTGAAGTAGTTTTGAGTCGAAAAGAAGTACAACCAAGTAAGAGTTGGTGCACTGGTATGGTTGGTTGCCTCAACAAGAAGAGAACGTGAGTCGAATCCCCGTGTACGCCAGATATTTTGTTAAAAATCGCTATTTTGTAAATTTCGTTAAAAGAGGATAAAAAAATTATAGTTGCAAGAAGAGCAACTAAAGAGGAGTTGGCGCATTGGTCAGGACAATGGACTTAAATAGTGGAGGTCACAGGTTCAAATCCTCAGGTAACATAACGCTTTTTATGTAGAAAATGTTTTTGGATGATAATATTGTTCAGCCACAACGAGATTAAATACATTAATGTTGCAAGGTATTACAACGAAAAACATCATGGTGCACTGGTGGGAAACGTTTCCCCTTATGGTGGAGACTTGAGTTTGATTCCCCCTGTAAGCCAACAAAGAGGGTGATTTTTATAAAAATAAAATATATTTTTATATTTATGGAATTTGAATTTGGAGAGGATGTTACTCATTCCCATTTAAGACGGTTTTAAATGTGGAATGGGGTGGCACACGAAGTGGACTGGGCGTTTTTCCCAAAGGGGAAAGCCCCAACCCAATATAATAATAATAAAAAAAAAAATTTATTCAATAATGAACTTGGGAGGGGGAATGAACGTTTGGAAAAAAAAATCATTAATGAGGAATTAAGGAGGCAACCAAGGTGAGTTACCATACATATATATATATATATTGGGCTAATATTTTCCTTTATTAAATGTTTTGGAGAGTTAAAACGGGTGGTCCAGAATGGGAATCCAACCACCTCTTTTGGGAAGGGGGGTTTCAAGGATGGGAAGGTGAAAGGCCTCACGATTTTTGGAATTAGGAGGAGTAATTACAAGGTCTTCAAGGGGGAGGTCGGTTTCAAAAAAAAAATGGAAGTTTTGGGAGAGGGTTTTACAAAATTAAACCTCTTGGTAAAAACGCTCCTTCTCTCTCCATCCAGCCATTGATACCATTTTTTCTCTCTCTCTCAACCCAGCCGTGAGGCATACCTGGTTGTTTCCACCATTGTTTCTCTCTCTTTCCAGTTTCAGCCCCTACACATCTTTTTCAAACTCTTCATCTCTCACGCCTACCCTGTCCAGCCAGCCGCGTGATCCACCTTGGTCGGGCACTCCATTGATTCCAGCGAAGTGTTGCAAGGCTGTCGAAAGTTCACGAAGAAGACATATACCTTACCTTCGGGGTCACATTCTCACGAGAGGACTGCTCAAGGTGTAGCAGCAATAGTTTTGATGATGGTGGCCATAAAATCGATCCACCATCTGACCGGACGATTCCAGTTTTTGGGTTTCTAACTCATCGAGAGGTAGGGGTATCATATTCTTATGTGTATGCTTAGTGACATGTAATAACCATATTAAATCCTACAGTTTGAATATATGTAGAAAAATATATATATTTAGATGCGGGTGTTAGACATGACGAATCCAAGATCAAACCGATCTTGGGTAGGTGAATGGCATGAAACACATGGGGTGATGTTGGACACCGTCTTGGTCTGTGCATCGATCCGCTCTACACAATGGAATAGGTAGCATCAGCCTTGTATTGAATACTCGCAAAAAGAAAAGAAAAAGAAAATAAATTTTATCTTGAATATATATATAGAGATATGTATATTGGAAAGTGGTATATAAGTTAGTAAATTGATGCGTGTAATACATGAGTATGGCTAAAGATGTGTATTTATGTGTGTGCATTATTGTGCCTAGTGTAGAATGTTGAGATACAATCAACTATAAATGAATAATGAACTAAGGTCATCAAAGCTATTCTCTATGAGATCATGATAATGCTGGATAGTGTTATTTTGGTAGAAATCAAGTTGTTCAAAATGAAATTACCACTTCTTTTGCACTAATTTCAATAGCTTTGGATGGCGGCAACGCTATAATATCAGTATAATACTCTAAAGATGACTCCAGTTCACTATCGGAATCCTGATTTTTCCTTGAGAAGGTGTGTTTCTTCTCCAGCGTCCAAATCTGTATTGGGGAGCTTCATGTAGGGCTCTTGTGAATGGGTTACACGGCAAACCTCACCTGCTGACCGCATCAAATGGTAGGTGTGGGTCCAGATGTAGCAAGCACCCAACTAAACAGGAAAAGAAACAAATAAGAGCTAACTTGCCTTAATCTCAAGGAATAAACTGCAAAAAAAAAAAATTACCAAAAACTAAGTTTTTGGTTGACCTTATGTTTAGCTCTTTAAGCTGATTCCAGGGCATTAATGAACATCTTACCAGTCAATAAAATTCAGTTTGTTATTGTTATTGGCCGTGTTCTACTTACCTAAAGAAGGCATTAAGGACACATGGGACTTTCTACATGACTATAAATTGACAATCAAATGCTTTTCATAATTGATACTACAATCTATAGGGTGTATCTAAAGCTTTTGATGAACTAACTAATATAAAGTTGATAAGAGACCTTAGTAGTAAACAACAGACTTGGAAAAAAAGCCTAAAGATGCATTTGTAAATAAAAATATGTTTCATAATTGTTATTGACCTTAGACACTAGCTCCTCGGCCACCACTTCTTAATGTTTTAGTTATAGTCTCAACATTCTATCTTTTTTTTGTTTATCCTTCCAGAGCTGAAATGCTTCTCGAGTGATACCATCAGATATACATGAATCTGAATATTTCTCGAGTGATACAATCAGATATATATTGTTGTTTCATAATTTTTGGAGTTGTACCCAGACAACCCACACAATGTTCGTGCGTTGCTTGGGGAGCGCTCACCAACTGTTCGGTGAAATGCTCTAATGACATGAATATATCGTTTGTAACTTGATTTGGTAGGGTATGCGATTTCTGATTTGCTATTTTTAAATATTGATTTGAAACAGAGTTAAATAGCCCTTAATTACCTCTTGAGTAGCACCTCAATTGTGTAGTGTGCGGTTAGCGTAAACCCTGCACTTAACATATATGGGTCATGTTCATAATTGGAGGCGTTGCTAGGTTATTTCCTAATATCTCCAGCATATAGGCACCATTATTTGTTTACCGTACTACAATCATCTACTGCTTGCAGCAGCTCAAAGTTGGTGCTACGCTTGTCGTATACAACTCAATTACTCTTGGAATTTTGTAAATTTCATTCGTAAATGTCATACTCCAACATATGCAAATCTATTGGAGGCATAAAGCAGTCATCGCATTAACAGGTGTCATACATCGACAAATCCAAACCTGTTATGAATATAAATTGCCATTCCACTTGTGATGGTGCTACACCTGTGTATCTAAATCTCCTACGGTAGTTATGTCTGAAAAAAAAAAAGAAATTCACTTTGTACATACATTTGTGTTGCATTGGCAATTCAAATTTGTATATTTGCCACGAGTTGGTCAAAACTCATCATGGTCCACCTACAGTAGTCATGGCAAAGTCACCATAGTGTTCTTGATTAAATAGTATGACGAATCGCCTTATTATCTGTTTATGAAGAAAATGGTACGTATTGGTAAATGAGCCAAATGAATGAGAGGTTAATGATGTAATCTTGTTGTACATTGTTTGGGGTGTGGTGGACATAGGAATGTTGGAACCCCGATTAAATGCAGGATTCCCCTATGGTTAAATATATGATTTTGTTATAAAAAAATAAATATATATAGGGGCATGATGGTCCAAGGAGGAAACTAAACACGCACATCTCTTGTGGTGTCATATGGGCATTCATGATGCTAATCAATTTGCATATAAATAGATTATGATTTTGTACGTAAGTGTTACGACATGTTTTGTATGAGGTGATCTATGTTTGTTTTACACAAATTGCATAATAAGAGACATTTTCATGCCATGATCATATGAAAGCTTAAAATCGAGCTTCAACTTCGCAGGAAGTTGATAGTGCCATACGAGCACTTATGGATTGTTAAAGTTAGGTTATGTCATGTTGCGGCACAACCAGTGGGGTACGATATGTATGCCCTAGCACCAAAAACTATAATTAAAATTAATACATGGTGACATAAAAGAAAATTCTAGACTCTGGGTATACCTGAAAGATGGTATATGTTATCAGTTTTCTATTTGGGATTCTAGGTATACCTGAAAGAGGGTATATGTTATTGAATTTTCCCCAAAGTTCTAGGTACACCGAAAGACGGTGTATGTTACTGGATCCAAACAAAACAAGAATGAAAATTTATGCACATATAAAATAATTAAGAGGATTCTGGGTATACCTAAAAGACGATATATGTTACTGGCTTTCCGGGATACTGGGTATACCTAACAAGGGTATATGTTACTAGTTTCGCAGGGCTCTGGGTACACCCAAAAGATGGTGTATGTTACTGGACCCATGGTCTACCTTGGAAAGGGTAGATGGTACAAACTCCGTGGGACATTTTGGTTTTGTGAGAGCGGGGTGTCTCACTCGGTCCCCAATTCTCGGAGTTAGAGGACCAGGACTACCAATTCGTCCTAGGTGGTAGATCCAAGTCTTCTGCAGAAGTACAGGGTGCATCCTAATTCTAGTTCTAGCCATTGGGGAGTACTCTCTCAGTCGTGAACCGTCCCCTTTTGATATTCGTACCGCTAGTCACACGAGTTATAAAATAATAGACCCTTATGTGGTCTCGATCTGCTACGATGTTGAATGTATGTGTGTACCCACAGGGTAATTAACAAGATGAAACATAAAGTCAGTGCATTAAGAAAAAAATCTTCAAGTAATTGCATACTGCTTGATGTTGAAATTGTTGGAGTAAACTGTGACTCCTGCAGGGCATGATTCAAATTGGTTTTCCTTTACATGAAAATTTTGATAACTTATGAATGATGTGTTGAACATTGATGTTTGTGCTTTATGCACACTTTACATGAAATGCTTTAGTTAAGTCAGGTGTACATCTACATTAGTTTCAAAGTTGTTATTACTTATATGAATATGGTTTATACATATGATGGATCGTGCTTTGATATTAATGGAATATATCATGAGATACTTGACTTTAGTGACTTGTACATTTATTAATTGTTAAATGGTTATTAATTCTATCTAAACATGTTGCACATATACTTGTACACATGACATTGTGCACACTCATATGGATATTATGCTTCTTACTCAGACATGGTAGTCTGACTCCTTCTGATTTGATATTTTCAGGAAACGGTATGGCGAGCCATTGCGGTCGTCGCTGCGGACAGTGCTATGTGACCATATCTTCTTCAGATGTCTTGAGGATTTCTGACTTGTAATAAATCTTCAAATTGTAAATGATAACTTGTATTATTTCAATGCAAGAATTTATTTTACTTAAATGCCTTGAGTCTGTGCTATTACTTGTAACCCGCCCAAATAATTTGACTAAGGATTTAATAAAGCTTTTCCGCTGTTGTTTAGAAAAAAAAATTATTCCAAAATTTTCAAGTTAAATATTTGGGGCGTTACATGCGTGGCACCACATTTGAAAGATTCAGGGTTAGCCTAGGTTTAGTCAATGTCCTAATTAGGTTAGGAGTCTAGGTGAGTCAAAATTTGATTTTGAAACTTTTATTTTTACTTTAGATTTTAACTTAGGTTTTTAAAGTTTTAAAAATTAGAGTTTTTGAAAACCCAAATGGGGCCCACAGTGGGTGGCGCCACATTTGAGGATATTTAGGTTAGTTCAAGTTAGTTTAGGAGTTTTGAAAAAGCCCATATTGATTTTAAAAACCTAACCTTTATTTTTACTTTTTAAAACCTTGTAACTAGAACTTTTAAAATCAAATGTGGGCCCACAGTAGGTGGTGCCACATTTGAATTTTTTTAGGGTTTTTTTTAGAGTCTAATTTGGAGTCAATTAGGGTTAGATAATTAAAGTTATGGTTAGATTAGAAGCCTCTAGGAAAATCATTGCTCTTTAGTGGATTTATTAGAAAGAGTTCTGAAAAAAAGGCAAAACCTCTTAATTATCCCTAATTAAGTGACTTTTTGAAAACCTATAAAAGGGAAACTTCAAGAGGCTTTTTCCTCTCTCTCTTTTCTCTCTCAATTTTCATGGACTCTCTCTCCTCTCAGAATCCTCTCCTTTCTTCATTGAAGTTGCAGCAACCCAAGGTGAGATTTTATATTTTTTCATGTTTTTTTTTTATTTTTTATGCTTTTTACCTTGAAATCCACCATTATCGCCCCTTGTTCATAGATTTCAAGCATGATCCACCTTCAAGAACCCTAAAATAAAATCCAGAACATGATCTAATGTTGTTCCATGCATTATTTCATGTTTTCAAGCGATTAGAAGAGTTTAGAATATTATTTTTTATGTTTTTGCTAAATAAAAGATGAGATTCACCTGTTAAATGGGTTAAATCCCTCTTTTGAAGGCTAAATCAAGTTCTAATCATGATTTCCCTGATGTTTTTATTTTATTTCACTGTATTAATGTTTATTTTGATCATTCAAGCTTTAAATATAATTTCATTATGTTATTTGCATATTTTTTCATTATTTTCAGGTTTAAATTAGGGTTTTTGATGTTTTATTGAATATCCATGTGCTTCACCCCCGGGCACTCAAAAATAATATTATTTCATGGGTAAATCTTCATTGAAAAAAACTGATTTTTTTAGTGTTGATTTACAGATTTTTTAGTGACTCTCTGCAAAAAAAATTAGATTATTTTGGGCTCTAAAACTCTATCAAAAAAATAGAAAACCAAACCTTGTTTTTCAACCTGTGAAATCGCTATTGAGATTCATGCACAACTTGCAAATGCGATATTTATGTCATCTAAGATTTGATTTATGATCTGTAAATTGTAATAGTTTCATATTGATGTCTAGTATTTACTGTATTGTTTCCATATTTTTTTGTTTCTGTTTACTATTTTTCCTCTGTCAAAAGGTAGAATCGGTTTCTCAGAACTCGTTATATCTTGTTTAAACCCTAAGTCAACTTATGTCGATCGTATCTCCCTAACCGGAGATTTGATTGACAATCTGTAAAAAGGAAAATCTTTATCTATGTATATTCTATTGTCTGCTAAAAGTTCATAAATTTTGAATGAGATTTGCTATATTTCTTTATACCTAAAATCAGAAGTACCTGTTTTAATATATTTTATATTTGTTATAATTGATCGTATATTACCAGAACAATATCTCCCTAACCGAAGATGATTTTTCTGATCTGTAAAAAGAAAAATCTTTGTTTTTATGTCTAGTAGCTCTTGGTAAATTTTTATGAATTTCTATAGTGATTTAATCCCTGATTAAAGTCTGACACTATGATAGGTACGTGTCCGTGGGCAAAATCGCATATTTTTGGGTTTGGTGCAATTTTTGTATTGAGATAATGTCAAAAATAGATTTTTTTTATTTCAGTTTAATTTTAGGGTTATAAAAAGTGCATGTGTTAATTTTTATTAATTTTGAAATTCATTTGAGGCTTGAATTAATTAAATTGCAAAAACAGGTGCCCGTGAAGTCCCGATTCGAGCAAAACACTGGCAAAATCATGATTTTTGTGATATTTCTGATTTTTTTCATAAAAGTTTATGTTTTTAGGGTTTGTTCATGTTTTTAATTATGCTAGGATACCTCATATTCAATTTGGTTTCGATTTACATCTTTTTAAGCCCTAAATACAAAATTTTACCAAAATATTTTCTTAAAACCCTGATTTCAAGGCCATAGTCTTACTTTCAGGGGTATTTTGTCAATTTTCCCCAAATTCTAAATTTTAAAGTTATTTATTTTTATTATTTCTTTAATTTTACATCATATTTTATTATGTTTATTTCATAGAAACATGAAAAAAGTCTTATATCAAGATAAATCCAGTAATTTCTAGATATTACTAGATAAATACAGAAAAGCCAACATATTTTCACTAACAAGTTTTCTAGTTTTCTAGGGATATTTAAGGCTATATTTATTTGATTTTACTTTATTTAAATTCAATTAGTGATGTAAATTGTAAATAAATTTGGAATAAGAGTTTAAATTCCTGGTTAGATTAGGGTTTGCATATGCATATAGTTTAATTTTATAATAATGTCAATGTGTGAAAGATGATGATTCATGCATATTCAAATTCACCATGGTCTACACGAATGGCACGTGCACCAGCTTCTAGGGAGTTGGTAAACTTGATTGAGTTCGTATTTACGTCCATAGTCAGAATACGAACAAAATCCATATTTATCTTCTTTTAAGTCACAATCAGCCTACACTTTTAGGCTATCTTCGAAAACCAATGCATATTTCAATCTTTTATAAATATTTTCTCCTTTTAGAATCAAATGCAATATATTCAATCCATTTCTGTGGCCATAGTCAAGGATATGAGGCAAATTTACTTCATTAAAGTTCTATAAGGCACATAAACTTAATTTTTCAAATAATTTTCTCAAAAGTTCTTCAGAAAATATTTTCTTCAAAATTGCATTCATTCATCCAGGTTTAGATTGCATCATGAAAGTGTTTCACAAGGCCAAACGCCCCTTCTTTTGATTTATTTCTCAGTATCACCTCAGAAAAATCAATTTTCCTTAAATTTCCCCTGATTTTCCTTAAAATTGATTTTCTCAAAAACCCTTGGTGTTTCAAAGGATTTCCAAATGCTTTTCAAAGCTCGAAATCGATTTTCCAAGTTACATTCCCAATTCCAAGGTTCAAATTCAGAGAAATCAACTTTCTCTAAGTTATTTTGAGTATTCTCAGAAATCAACTTCCCTTTTCTTCAGAAAAGTTTTTCAAATGCAATTCACGATTTTCAAAGGTGTCTTTTCTTCCAAATATTTTCCAATTATTCTAAAGCAAACATCATGTTTTTAAATCTGCATTTTCTGAAATTCATAACACATGCTTGATTCTTTGTGCAATTAGAAAATAGAACACGATTTGGACAATTGAGTAAAGCAAAGCACATGATTGATCCTTGGTTCAATTACCCCTGGTAAAGGTGCCAGGAACAGTTGAACCTCATACCGACAGGCGAGTCTCATTCTTCATAATTATTCTGCATTTTAAAACGAAAGCGAGTTATTTTCAAAATCTTTTTCAAAGGTCACTTTGACTTGCAAAAGTAAAATTTTGCAATGATAACAATTGTGCACCGAGTAATTGATGAAAATTTTGAGGAAGATCTTCTCCTTTGTTGTTTGTCCGTGGTTATCAAAATCGTAGATGGTGATTGGATCTAGCAAGTACTCCTCTTCTTTCAGTCTGAGTGCCTTTGCAATTATCTTTGGACAAATATTGAGGTTGTTGCCTCCATCAACAAGCACATGGGGACAGTCATTCCCCTTGTCTGCACCATAATATACAATGCATTATTGTGAAAGAAATGAGGTTTCGACAGATCTTCATCCGAGAAAGTGATAGGAGCACTGGTCATGTCCTGGTTTACTATTTGTGCCATATCCTCGGGAGTTGTGTTCGGCTTTACTTTGATCTTCCTTAGTAAATCATCCAGGATCTCTTGATGTTTTGAGGAAGCATGAATCAGCTTAAGGATGGACACATTGAAGATAGCAGTAATTGGTTTATAAATCAAATTGATGCTTTTCTCTGCGGCTTTGGAGATTTCCACCTTCTTTTGCTTAACTCCTTTGATGAATTTCTTCAAAAATCCTAAAATTCTTGCAACAACTTCAACTGATGCTCTCGCAGGCTCAACTGATGAATTCATTTTGCCCAATGCTGAGATAATATTCATCTTCCTTGCAGTATGCTGGGTCTTATGTAAAACCATGACCCGGTGCTGAATGAAAATGTCTTCCATTAAGCAAGGCTGGATGTAGTCTTGCGGCTGGAAGAAACGATCCGCAATGACTGCCGCTGAATGTGTAGGGAATGGCTGGGACAAGACATCTTGTTGGTATTCTTCCTCTTCTTCTACAAGGATGTTTTTGTCTATGCAGTCTTGAACAATATTTTTGAAGACAAAGCAATGTTTGGTGTCATGACCCATTGTCTTGTGAAACTTACAAAACTGATCTTTGAATTTTCCCATGATCATAAGGGGATCAGCCATCTTTGAAAGTTTAACCATCCCTTTAGCTAGCATGTATTCTAGAACTTGTTCGAGAGGCTGTTCTAAGGGAGTAAATTTACGGTCGTATCCCCAACCGTCATGCTTTGGTCTTCCCTGTGGTTTCAATTCTTGTTGGGCATTTAAGGGGGAAGGATTGTCATTCTGCTTGACACTTTTGTCCTTTTGGCCTGTGTAGTTACCTTTGCCATGATTCGGGTTTTCTGAACTGCCATTATGATTATTTTTGTTGCCCTTTTTGTTGTTACCATTGTTGTTTCTGGTGGTATCTACAGAGAAGGTGAAGTGTGCCTTCTTCTTTGAATCCTGGTTGCTCTTCATAAGGGTGATACCATCGTAAATTCCATTCTTCATTCCCATTTCAAGCCACTCGGTTGGTTCTGTTAATTCGATATAGGACTTGGATGGAGAAGTAGAGATAAGGCTCCTCAAAGGTTGAGAGAAATTATTGAGAATGATCTGGAGCGCGTGCTCCTCTAAAATTAGAGTCCTCATCTTGTTGTAGGTGCCCCTCCACCTGCGAATAAATTCTTGGGCTTTCTCATTGTCCTTTTGTTTCAGGTTGCAGAGAAGGTTGAGGGTCGGCAATGCTTCAGTATTGAACAAAAATTGTTCAATAAAAAGGTTAACCACCTTAGCGAATTCCTTCAGCTTGATAGGGTTGATGTGTTCAGCATACCATTTTGTTGTCGTGCCTTCTAGACTGCGCGGAAAACATATGAATAAGGCCATGTTGTCTTTTTTGAACTGACTGCATTCTGCAAAAAATATGGCCAAATAGGCTTTTGGATTACCAGTTCCATCAAACTTAATGAATTTACAAGGAAGGTCTTCCAGACTGTCATCCCCTTCGAGGCCACCGTAGAAATCCTCGTTGGTGTAAATTTTCTTGCCCTTATCCTGAGCTTGTAAATCTTTGACCATGCAAGTCATCTCTTTCAATTACAGCTGGATTGGATCTTCTATTGGGATCCGGAACTTGGGTTTATTTACTGACTCAGGCTCCACAGTGATTTTCTTAGACTGATGCAGAGGGTTTTGAAAAAACGCAGGTTGTTCTTCCTCTAAGTCTTTTTCCGCTGAATCTATCTTTTTGGAAGCGTTGTCTTGTTGAATTTTCTTCCTGCTAATTCTGACATGTTTCTTTATGGGCTTTCCTCTGGTTCTGCTTTTGGAAGACGCCTTCCTTAGACCTGCTCTGGCTTGTTCTAACATCATCTTTGCCATCATTTTCTGAAATAGATGGTACATGACTGGATCAACAGCGTCTTCCACTTCTTGACCATATCCCCTAGATGATCTGGGAGAATTCATTTCTTCTGCCCCACTGTCATAATGAAATGGTTTTCTTTCCTGTCCTTGTCTGGACCATGTCACAATGCCGATGTTTTCTGCAAAAATAAAGGAACGGTTAGACCATGGAAGAAGATTAAGGATAAAGAATTACATATTTAGTTGATAATTCAGAAAGATTATCTTATTACCAGAGATTGGATCGTCACAAGAATTGTGGCCATTGCGTTATTATTTTTGTAATAACTAAAAATGTGCCTTATTACCTAGGCGAGGTCATCAACCATGATAAAGACATTGAAAAAGAATGGAGAAGTGCAAAGATTGATTTGACATTTGGAAAGACTACCCTATTACCAAGGATGAGGTTATCACAAGAACTGTGACTATTTGTCACCAAGGAGTAAACAACAGACAGGCTTATTATCCAAACGCAATCGTTAATTTTTTGAAAAAGACATTAAGAGATTATCAAAAAGATGAGAAAAGAAATTTCGTTGATGATAAATCAAAGACAAGGAGAGGGTGGAAAGACAGTTTGTCACCATTCTTGATAATCAGAAGATACATTGGGTCCTAGAAATCTGGAAAGAGTAACAAAAGAATTCCAAGTGTATTTGGCTGCATGGTATGCTCTGGACCACTGATCTGACCCTAAATCAAATTTTGGCATAATCTCTATCGGAAAATAAGTGTTGACATGAGTTTTCCGCTGCGAGAACTATCTGATGCACCTTTCAGGTTGGTAATCAACGCAGAAGAATGAACCAAGTAATCTGTAGCGCTTACTACGTGCATAAGTGTAACGAGGAAGTGCTTCCTACCAGTTGAAGAAGTCTCAAATGATCTCATCTTGATGTAAACCTTCAATCAAAGCTCAATATTGGGGGGTCAACTGTGGTGTTTTACCATTGAACCTGAATGAACTGGCTTTGGATGGCACATGTCGCAGGAACAATGACTGTAGGGCATAAATGCATCATTCTACCAAGATAGTTTCCCCCAAGGAAAAACGAGTCAGACCATGGTAAAGAAAAGCTAGGGCGGCCATGGAAATTAAGAGACGTCGGGTCTGTTGACTCCCCCATCTTCGCAAGAGTTGGATAACTCGGATATCAACAAAATTTTGGCCATCTTGAAAGAAAGGTAACCCTATTATACATAGGACCATGGCGCGATGAATTCTTTCTTTTGCTGCTCTTGATAGGGTGTTAACTTCTTTGTACATCCCATACTGGCGATAAAGCTTGAACAAGTTAACAAACTGACTTCCATCTGCCTTAATGAGTGACCAAGATCTATGTCCAGTCACTTTGGCTAAAGCATCACGAACATCTAATCCTTTGATATTAATCAGAAATTGCTACTCTACGGGATCTTGAGACTAACCAGCTGGTTTCGGCAGTCCCATAACATCGTTGAACTCATCCATGAGCAAAGTCATTTCTCTTCATGGAAACCAGAATGTGCAGGTACGATGATTCCATCATTCTGCCAAGGCTTGAATAAGATTTCCATTGATGGTTTGCTTGCCAACTGTCGATGCTAGCTCTAATCCACAGTCATCCAAGTGGTCCGGAAACATACACGAGAAGTTGGTGAACCAAGAGTAATACCAACAAGGAAAGAAGGGACAAGTGTGAATGACCCGACGATCTGAAAATCCCCGCCTTATCTCGTGTGAGATATGGTCTTTGGGAAAGATGGTATCGAGTGAACTGGACGCCATTTGAATAATACTGAAGAAGAAAATAATAAGGACCAGGATGATAAAATGCAGGACTTTGAAGAAAATAGAAGGTAGGAATGAGGAAAATTGAGATCCAGAAAGGGAGAAAAAAAAAAGGTATATACCTGGAGTTTTGGAAAATGAAGGAGATTTTAGAAAAGATTTTCAAGGTTTTTGAGAAAACTGATTTGAAGAAGTGAAGTCATTGAAAACATACACCTGGGTTTTGAAAATAGAGGAGAAATTCTGAAAGAAATACCTAGGGTTTGAGAAAATTTATTCTGAAAAAGGTAAGAAAATACAAGAAGTACGCAAGCATCACAGAATCAAAGCTTACAAACAAAGATGCTCAAACAACACTTCCTAAAAGCTTACTCTAAATGCACAAGTTTGAAATGGTTGTAGGGCCCTGATCCTAAGTCTAAGATTTTGATCATCTGAATTTAATCAGGATATGCCGATATACTCAAGCTGAAGCTTGAAGTATGTGGCATAGAAATATCTCCAGTTCTAAGGTAATGGTTTTCTAACATCCTTGAGCACCTACCAATATACTTTGGACTAGGGCCCTTAGTACTTGGCAGGGGGTTATTAGCCCAAATAAGTGGCCCAGTTATGAGGCTTTTCCCAAACTATGGTTCATGAAGAAAGCCCAACAACATGAAGACCGGGACAATATAGGTAGGAGATGTTTTTAGAAATATGATCAATATGCAAGAAATCAAATGTCTCTAATGCAAAGTCCTAAAAAAATAGAATTTTGAAAATTTGTAAGAAGCATACACTTGCATATAAGGTTTGCATTCAATCCCTAGATTGAGGAGGGTTGTATTAGACCTAAGTCTAAGTGAACAAGAATGAATCTCCTCAATTTGGTCCTACCAAACCATACTTAAGCCTATATGCATCATGTCAGTTAGGTCAGAGTCTAGGCTCCTAAGTTTTGCATAAAAATGAAGCTGACATTTATGGAATAATGACTTAGACAAAATTTAAATAAGGCAAAGGCAAAAATTCGACCAGACGAAGATGAGTCCCATCTCAGTCTCCAAAACTATGGTCGTTGCAAAAAAAAATCTTTTCTTTTTAGGGAAAGAGAAAGTCTCGCAAGGTCCACTTGACCTTTTTGAAAAGATTTTGAAAAAATACTCGCCTCCATTTTTAGAAAAATATAAGAAAATGGGGAGACGGGGCTCGTTTGTCGGTATAAGGTTCAACCGTTCCTGGCGCCTTTACTAGAGGTAATTGAACCAAGGATCGAATTTATGCCTTTACATTGCCTGAATTTGTCTAAGAAATTATTCTAAGTCCTAAATGCACAGAGAATCATGCTTGTGCTATGATTTTGAACTTAAAAATATGTATGCATTGAAAAAGTTTCAGAGATCTGTTTTTTCCAAGTGATTTTGAAATGGTTTTGAAAATATCTTTTAGAAAATGGAAGAATTTTGAACTTGAATTGGAAAATTAAAATTGAGTTTGAATTGAAAATTTAAAGTTGGATTTGATTTTGAATTAAAAACTTGAAGTTGAATTGAATTTGAGTTTGAAAATTGAACTCAATTTTGAAATGGAATTCGAAGTTTAATTTTGAATTGAAAATAACAAAATAAAATTGAAGGTTTTGAAATTGAACTCAAAGTCAAGTTTCAAAATTTAAAATCTGAATTGATTGAAAATTGAATTTGAAGTTGATTTTTGAATTGAGAATTTGAACTTACAAATCAAATTTTGAAATTAAATTGGGAATTTTAAATTGAAATCGAAAATCAAAATTTAGAATTGAAATTGAAAATTAAAATTGAACTTTGAATTTTAAAATTGAAGAATTGAAATCTGAAATTGAAAATATAATTGAATTTGAAAATGTTAAAATTAAAATTGAAATTTTGGAAATGAAATTAGAATTTAGAATTGGAAATTCAAAATAAAATTTGAAACTTACTTTGAAACAAAAAATTGAGAATTGAAATGAAATTAAGAGTTGAAATTTGAAAATAGAAAATTTAAAATTGACATTTGGATTTGAAATGAAAATGAAATACAAAAATTGGAATAAAAAATTGAATTTAATACTTGAGATTGAAATGAAATTCAAAGTTGAAATTTGAAATTTGAAAATGGAAAGTTAGAATTGAAAATAAAAATTGAGAATTGGAATTTGAAAATAAATATTTGAAATAGGATTTGAAATTGAAAGAAATTGAAAATGAAATTGAAAAATAACTTTGAATTTGATAAAGGAAATCGAAAATGACTTTGAAAATTTGCCTTTAAAAATCATTTCGAAAAGCACTTGAAAATTTGAAAATGACTTGAAATAATTTTAAAAAAAGAAAATGATGCAATTCCAACTTTAAATTATGAATATGCTATTTCTTTGAAAAATCATTTGAATTTTAGGGAGAATTTTATACTTTAAAGAATTAAAACAAGATTAATTTCCATATATTCATGACTAGGGGTCATAAATACACTTTAAATTAATATTTATTTAAAATTCTAATAAAGAAAAAGAAAGAAAAGATTTTATGCCTTTATAGAATTAAAACAAGATTAATTTTTAATATATTCATGACTAGGGCCACAAATACATTTTGAATTAATTTTTATTTTAATTCAAATAAAGAAAGAAAAGATAATTAGTTATGAAAGAGATGATTTTCTAAAATGACCTAAAAGTATAGGTCAAATTTTTATTTAATAAAGAATAACAACTCTATGTATTATTCGTATTCTGACTAGGGCCAAAAATAAAAACTTTACTTAGTTTTATTTATCCTTTATTAAATGGTGCATGTGCCATTCATGTTTTCCATAGTGTATTAAAAATAAAGAAAAAGAAAATGCAACAAACCAATTATGGAATTAATCTATATGCTCATTCATTTTAAACTAAGCATAAAATAAAAATTTTCATTAATGGAATTATTACAACCCTTGAATGAATTACAATAATTAAAAAAGAAAGAAAGAGAAAATCCTACAAAATGAGCAAACGTGTTAAAAATGTAGGCATTTATGGATTTTCTTCAATTATTGAAAAATTAAAAAAAATCCAAAGTTAGCCTTTTATGTTCTAAAATAAAATAAAGAAAAATTAAACAAAATAAAAGCAAATGACGTATGACTTTACAAAACATTTGAAAATGATGTTTTGGAGTTTCAAACTTTCAAAATTTAGGTTTGAAAAGGGTAAATCCACTTTAACATTTGAATTTAGAATGAATTTAACCTTGAATTTGAGGTTTTCATGAAAATATCTTGAAAATGATTGAAATAAAAGGCAAATAAACTTAAAAATTATTTAAAATGAAGTTAAGGCATTCTAAGTTGATAAAATATATTTTCAATTCATGAAATACATGAATTGAATTTAAAAGTGTTAAAATTCCTAATTTCACTTCATTTTAACAAAGAAGATATCTTTTGTAAAATCGGTTTCGAAAAATATGATGGATGAAGGGACACATGACTATAGAAATTTATAAAATTTTATGTGGATGAACTAGATTTAAAATAGAAGAAAACTCATTTTACAGATTTCGAAAGTAATGCTTAATGAGGCTAAATGACAGGGTTATGATTTTCGATCAGAATCAGATATGAAAATTCTATATAAATTGTTGAAAATTTACAGAGATAAAATCGACATGCAAAGGAGAAAACATAATTGAGTAGAATAGCATCTCATTAAATAATTGATCCAATGATCAAATATGAGATTCATCATTTCAAACCATGGATGATGATGAAAATGATGTAAAAATAAAAATAAAAGCATCTAAAATTAAATTAAAAGCATTAGGGCATAGATTGAAATTGATTTAGCCCTTTGAATATGAGATTTGATCTATTGAAGATCAAATCTCAATTCTAAATAGCTAGAATGAAAATGCACAAAGTAAATAGTAAATTGAATGGTTCAAAACATAAAAATAGAAATTAACATGAAACTAAGATAGATCTACATTGCTATTTCATGATATTGAAAAGAAATTGCAAGAAAGAAGAGAAGAAAGGGAGGACGATTTTGAGAGAAATTAAAAAAAAGAACTAAAAGAGAAAGAAGAATTAGAAAAGCGAAGAGAGAGGGTCTACCTTGGGATGAAGGAGTGATCATGCATATATTAATGCATTTTATTCATCTTATTTTATGCATGATCCATGTTAAAATTGTTTTAAAAACTCATTTTTATCAATAGTTTTGATAAACCGCATTGAAATTGAATTTATCAGAAAATCATGTTTTTCAATACTTGCCCTGCGGTTTTCAATGTTTTATTTAGTTTAGGAATTTTTAATTAATGTTTGAATTAGTTTAAAAAGGTTTAAGTAAAAGTTTTAATTAGTTTAGGAATGCGTATTTTAGAAAACACGTTTTTCAAAAGACCCTTTTGGGAAATTATTGAAAAACAATCAGACACTTTTTGAAAAATGCGTTTAACGTAATATTTTAATATAAATAGTTATGTTCAAGGGCTGAAACACGTTTTTTCAGATTAGAGTTCACGCCCCCTCCTTTCTTGCCCTCTCTTCTCTCTCTCCCTTCCTCTCTCTCTCTTTTGCCGATTTCTTTCTCTCCTTGTTCTCCCCTTCTTCTTCCCCTTTTTCTTCAAGCTTCGAACTTTTTCGTCATCGACAACTTCTTCCTCTTCGTTGGGGCAGCGTGGATGCAGTTGGATCAACCATCTTCTCTTCTCAACCCTTCCATCAAAGATGATCCATGACAGGTCGTTTCTTTCACTCCCTTTTTTACCGTAGATCTAGTTTGCATTGTATAAATCATAGCACCGCATGCCTCATTTTGATTTTTTTCACATATTCATGGCATATAGAATAGTCTGATTTATTTTTGTTATTCATCGCATTTAGCTTAGCATATATGTTTTCAGCCATTGCGAAATATAAAAAGAAAAAAAAAAAGATATACAAAATAGTTTAGATTAGTCGATTACGGTTTTCAGTAGATTGTTTTATGTTAGATTCTTGTTGGTTGAACTTTTTGCAATGGTATTTTTAAAACATTATTTTCAATAAAAGTATTTGGAAAATCGTCCACCAAAAATAATAAAAACTGTCTTTCTGTGAATGTGGCAAGTACGGGTCGAATCCTCAGAGAATGGGAAATATTCAAATTAATTCTAAAAACTTCAATTTGTTAATATTAGGAATATTACACTAAGTCAAACAATACAATTCTAATTAAATTACAAACTAAAAACAAAAATTAGCTAGAAACAGGTTTCTAAAGTCTTCTCCAGATCGCCAAGGGTATTTCTATCTTTTCACCATAGCTGCAATTGTGCTCTCATTTTCAATACACCTTTTTTGACATGTTATACACTTTATCAACCTAAAACACAATAAGATACGAAATTAGAGTACAATTATGATAAACAACTCTAAAATTTACACTAAACCTAATTCTACAATAAATTATTGAAACTAAATTATAATTAAAAGTCAAAAAAAACTAAAATAAAATTTTTAATTAAACCAACTAATTATTCTAAGTCTAACTAAGCTAAATATTTCAAAGACACTAACTAAAATGCAGAAAAACAAGAAGAACTACTGAAAATCAAACAACTAGTAAAATGACTATTTTGCCCTTAATATAATGCAAAAGTGGAGTCTGATAGGTTTTCAAAAATAGTGAATTCAAAGGAGCAAACAAAGTCCAATTTTACTGATTTTTCTTTTGTTTTGTTCCTGACAAATTCAAGAATCTGTCAGACTTTACGAATTTGAAAAACGCATTAGGAAGCTGCGGATATAAGTGTTTCAAGTTGGATAAAAATTCTGGAAACGTTTGACCCAAAATTTAAAAACGCAAAAAAACTAATTTTGCAAAACGCTTAAAAATCAAACCAAATCAACTTGAAATGAGCTGATTTTTGGTCTGCTGATAGTGAACACATAGAGAAAAAGAATAAAACAAGAATTTTGGAAAAACAAAGAAAAATTGCACATAAAATAATGAGTGAAAGTTGGTGCAAAAATCTGGTTTTTTAATTCAACGCACTATTCACTTGTCAGAATCCAATGTTGCACTAACTACTTAATACACTTTCAAAAGCAGTCACTTGCAGTCCTAAGACTACTAAATAACAGAAATTAAAGTAACTAAATTAAACATTGCATTAACGCTACAAGAAAATAAAAAATTTAAATTATCATGAAAGACCTACCTAAACAACAAGTAACTACATTATGACATGATATGAGCAATATAAGTTACTATTCATGCTTTCTGAAATGGATGCAACCTAAGGTTAGAAATGCTAATGTGAGAATCTATAAACTAATGAGAACCCAATACAAAAAGAAGAAAATAAAACACCTACACTTATCTAACTAATTAAGTTTAACTTAAGATAATTGCAACTAAGGTGAGACGTCCCTTATATGGGACCTATATAGCATCAAAGCAACTCACAAAATGCATAGAACTATTAACAAAAATGCATGACTATTCTAAACTATATGCAAATCTAATACGCTACCCAAAGCATTTAAGTCAGCCTTTCCTAAAGGGTTAATCCAATATGCAAGCAACTACACTTAATTGACCTAACCTATTTGAAAAGAAGATATCAATAAAGAATAGCTTACGTGGGATTGAGGTGAGGCCCATAACACACTTGTCTTAGAAGGAAGTTGGAGGTCGTCACTACCAAAATTGCCAGCTCTAAGGGACCCACATGGTTTTGGTAAAGATTTTTTTTTTAAGTAAGAGAATGATATTCTCTTTAAGGGAAGTGCATTTAAAATGTGGAATGAATATTTTAAAGATTTAATGCACCTTCCTACCTTCTGGAAAGGAGATCTCCCTTAGGCTGGACCTTTAATAGACTTACCCAACTGAAATGCACGATTTTAAGAAACCACCACCCACTTATCAATTTGGCAGCAGCACCCGATTTTCCTAAAAACCATTCAAATTCAATTCTTGCCAAAAAGATACATGTGAAGATACCTATGCTAAAATAATACACTAAATGCAACCAAAGATATAATCCTAAGTTTATTCAAATTAGCCTAACCTAAGATAACAACATAAATAGAAATTAAACTAATACTTAAAAAAGGCACACAATACTTGCCTAAGAGCACACAATGCACGGTTTGGAAATCCCTATGTCAAAAAGTCAATTCTTACTAAGATAATCAATTGCAATAAAAATGAATATGCTAACCTACTATATTAGAATACTTAGTGTCTAAGGGCTGAATAAAGGATTTAAAAAAAAAAACTGCAAGACACAAATTTGAAAACCATGCATGAAAATCAATCATTACCAAAAACGAGAATTCCTAAAATATCCTACACTAACTCAATGACTCTATTACTGAAAATACGTGACCTCCTCTTACTTGAAATAACCCAATTGGAATACATATCATCTAACCAAGAACTAAGAAATTTTACACCACTCAGTTTATCTAACGTACCAAACATAAAATGTTAACTAACACTACTTATTTGGAATAATCTGTATAATTGACACCACTAAAATCTAATTAAACTACGGTTAATATGCTAACAAAAATCAGAGTTACAGTTAATAAAATTAAGAATAACACCTATTGAATTACAACTAACCTATGACTAACGTAATTAGGTTAAACCTAGCCGACTAGCTCAAAATTACCACACTAACTTAACCGAACAACAATATTAACTCTAATAAGATACAGCCACATAAATCCTAAAATCTGATGTTACCTACAATCAAAATACTGCTAAACAGAATCACAAGTTAATATTACAGTAATACTGACTGTGAAATTAGTATCCACTTAATCTAATGACTAAATCCAATTAATCCATATCTAATATACTCGGCTAACTTGAATTACAATACTAATCTAATGCATGGTGGTCAGATCTATACGAAACTGAATCATAATCAGACCTTACGACTGACAAAATACAACTAAACCTACTTAAACATAAAAGAAAAAATTCAAAACATTTCAGTTTGAAAATCGTCAAAATCGGCTAGACTATGTCTAGCCGATTTTGTACCTTTGACTCAAAAATGCTAAAATGTGATGAATGAACACCTACACTCAATCTTAAAACACATAAATGATGATTTGCAGACTGTAACTACTGTAAAAAAAAACAAGAATAACAAAACTCAATTTGGGTATAAACTTGACTAGGTGGACTCGATCTATACTAAATGAAAGGAGGAAGAAAAGACCTACCTCAAGGGCGATCCGACGAGGGAGGGGGTGAGGTAGAGAGCGGTTTAAGCCATGGAACTTCGTTATCAAGCTCGTTGTTGCTGCGCTTCACATCAACGTGGTTGTGTATTGCTGCAAGAAGTACACCCACTGAAGTGCACCGAAAGGTGGAGTGAAGCCGAGTCGCGCTCGGGTGGAGAAGAGGGTCGAAAGAGGAAGAAGTCAGCTTTTCCTAGTGGTGTAGACGGCACACCAGCTAAGAATGGTGCTTCCCTTGGTCTGCAACCTTGAAAAATACAACAAAGCACACGTTAAATGGTTCACACTATGGTAGGGAAGAAGATGGAGGAGGAATAAAACAACGAAGGAGAAGAAATAATGGAGGAAAAGAATCAATAGAAGTGGAATGAAGAGGAAGAAGATGGAGGTGGAAGAGGATCTCTGGATGGGCACAAATCCCAAGGCAAAAATATTCTTGGGTTTTCCAAAAAAAATATTTAAACCTATTCTAAAGTTTTTACAAATTCAAAAAGAGGTTTAAGTTAAAAATATTTGCTAGGTGCCTCTTTTGAAGGGGCTTTTCTGAAAAGGGTTTATGAATTAGATTTGGATCATGTGTGGGTTGGATTGTGATGTTTATGAAGTTATCCAAGATCCAAAATATGCTATATGTGTTGGATCTTGATCTGATTTACCTTGAAATCCATGCCCATGCACTAAAAATGCAATATCTCACTCAATTTAACTCTGATTCGAGTGAAATTTGAACCGTAGCTTATTTATGCTCAAATGCATCTATATATGGGTTCTTAGTCTATAAATGATGCATGTATGTATGAATAAATTTTTAGATTGATGTACATTTCATGTATCATCAAATACCCTCATGCTTGAATGATTGCTAGTCCCTAGCAAACTAAATTAAACTATCTATGCTATGAAACTAGAAAACAAATATGCAAATAAAATAAAATACAAATCCTAAATAACCTAACTCACTTTCATAAGAATCATGATTGCTTTTAGCACATGCAACCAACACTTTAAACTCTTGGGTTGTCCCAATAGACGAGTAAGGTCTCGTGAGGGTTTGCAGAGATGCTACCCACAAACATTAATGTCATGCAAAAAATAAAAATTCTTTTTGAAAAATATTAGGCAATTAAGAAATCAGTTTAAGCAAATATTTCATGTAGTTTACACTCTCATAACAAATTTAGAATTTTTATGCCTCCATAGTAAAAACTTTTTCCTTTCGCTTTTCTAAAATTATAATTATTTATGAATTTTCTCAGAAAGTCAAGTATTATCATGTTATTTCTCATTTATCCTCACTTGTATATTTTCTGCATAGTATTTCATAATTACTTCTAAGTAATAAAATTTTCATTAAGCTCATTTTTTTCTTTTGATTTTCAATTTTTCATATTTTCTATTTTTCTCAATTTCAGTCGAGCACTATTTCAAATATACAGTTTCGTGACCCATGTAGCGAGCTTTAGGGCGATAACTCTCAAGCCAGATGACCTTAGGGTACCGAATACAAAGATTCATCGGCCCTAATAGCTCGAGTCACTAGACTTTTTATTTTAATAGTTTACATATAGTCTTCCTCTTGTCATGTGCAATGTATATATCTATTAGGCTTTTCTATCAAGTCCATATAATGAGCCTTCGAGCCGGTGGCTCCCAAACCAAATGGCTTTAGAGCACCAGGTGTAAAACACCCTTCAAACTCTACTTACTCAAACCACATAGGCCACATATATCGACTAGACAAGAAGATGATCTCCTTCGTTATCCTTTTCGTCATGAGACTCAAACACTTCAACTTGTGTTTAAGCTCAGCTACTGGGAATCGCGAAAACATCCACAACTAAACGTAAGCTCTTTTCTTTTAAGCTCATATCTCTAAATATTTTTTTCTTTTCTTTTCTTTCAATTGCTCAGTTTTTCACAAACATATTGTGAATACTTATACTGTAGTGATTCAAAATAATTCTCACATTCCAATATTGTCTTTTCTTTGAAATTTTTCATAAATAACTGCTCTTTTTAGATTGGTTCAGAAAAAAAAATCATATGGGGCTTAAAGAAAATTTCTAAGTTGTCAGATTATGCAAAAACATTCGTACATGCTACAAACTTGTTTCTTTAAAGCCCAATTCTATGAGTTTAAGCTACCTGAATAGATAAATTTTTTTTTTTTAATATGCATCTAAACCACCTCCTCATGCTTGAATGACATTGTCCTTAGTGGCATATAAAAATGTAAACATGCAATGCAGATGCACACTAAAGAACCATAAATAAATAAGGGAGAAAGGATAGATACAACCTGATATATTCAAGGCCTCTTGAGTTGATGATTGACTTGACTTTACACTACCACTTTGCATATATGAATGCATAGTTTTCTGCTGATCCGGTCAATGGTCTGCTTCTGAAGTCGTGTCCTATGTCTGGTAACTGCAACTCATCCATTGAAGCATCAAATAATAAAGCATACCTGCATGACAAAAATGAAATCCAAGTCAAAATAAAATCAAACATAAATAAAATCTTATTCCTACTATATATATGATATATTGTCTCTGCTCATATCTCGAAAGCCTACAGTTTCTTGCCCTTTTGATTCAACACAGGTTGGCTTGATCGACTACCCTCGGTTCTCCTTGTCAAAGCATTTGCTAACTGACCCATCTGCGTTTCAAGCTTAGCTATGGACTGCGTATGGGATTTGAGCGTTTGGTTACACTTCTCCTTAGCATTGTGATTGGAGATTTTCACCTTCTGCAATTCTTGAAGAATCTTCTCCTCAAAAGACAATTGTGAAGTTGTCTCTTGAGGGGTAACCATGGGAAAAGTAGGAGAGGGCTGGGGGTAATTCAGCCTATGAAAAGTCTGAGTGATAGAGGTAGGCCTA
Organism: Nuphar pumila; assembly: GCF_984573655.1. Classification (NCBI taxonomy): domain Eukaryota; kingdom Viridiplantae; phylum Streptophyta; class Magnoliopsida; order Nymphaeales; family Nymphaeaceae; genus Nuphar; species Nuphar pumila. The sequence continues at coordinate 25,114,099 of NC_143259.1, read as the reverse complement.
ACCTGGTGGGATGGAGGGGCAGAGACTAGGGCTTGTTGGTTTTTCTATGAAAAGTTCAGATGGTTTCGCCAACTTGGATTATATGTAGAAGAAAATGGGCCATTCAGGGGATTAGCGAACCCTTGAGCAGCCTGAACTTGTTTGTGAACAAATTCAAGGTACTGAGCACCGAAGGGCACTCAGTGACAGAATGTGCTGGACTGGCACAGAGAGTACACACCGGATGGATGGGAGATGGGTCTGCGAGAAGTTGATCCAGCTTATGTGAAAGCATATCCACTTTTCTTTGCAGCGCAGTAGTCAGACCAATCTCGAAAACACCACCTTTCTTGGTAATGTTGGGTGTGGGTCTCTCAGAACGAGAGCTAGAGGCATGATGCAATGAATTTTCTGCTAAAGTATCAAATAATCTCCATGCCTCATCTTCGCTCTTCAACATGAATGTCCCCCCGCAAGAAGAGTCGATCATCTGACGATTCCTGACAGATAATCCATCGTAAAAACTTTGCACCAGTTGTCATCTCGGCACCTGATGGTGGGGACATTTCCTGAGGAGATCTTTCATCCTTTCTCAGGTCTTATGAAATTGTTCACCATCTAGCTCTGAGAAGCTAGTGATGGCTCGCCTAAATTAGTTCATCCCACCTATGGGAAAGTATTTCCTCAGGAACTTCTGCTGTATCTGATCCCAGGACCCTATTTTTATGGAATCTAAGGACTTCAGCCATTACTTGGCCTTGTTCTTCAAAGAGAATGGGAAAAGGGTCAATCTCAAAGCATCGTCCTTGAAATTCTGTATCTTCACTATAGAACAGATTTTGAGGAACTCGTCAAGGTGCCTATAGGGATCCTCATGACTAAGGCCATAGAAGGATGGGAGCATCTTAATGACACTGGACTTAATCTCATAATGAGACGCTCCTACATCGGGTCTTCGAATGCAGGATGTCTGAATGTAGTCTGTGGGAGTGAAGTACTTCCTCAGAGCGCGGAGCGGAGCTGGAGCTGGAGGATCCATGTCACCCATTGCTCTTGAACTTTGAGGAGAATGTAAAATTCTCTCTGAGTCATCGACAAAAGGATGCAATGGAGTACCTAAAGCTCTTCGCCCTTACATACACTGGTGCTAAGACCAGATGTATGGAACGAACCTAAATCTAATCTAAATTAAACTAAATACCAAATGAAATCACAAAAAGCACACAAACACAAAGTAAAAGCATTAAACTAATTTAAACTATGTCAGAATTATTTAACTACTCCATGAAATAAAAATAACACAAACTACGCTAAATCAAGAAATAAATATAGAAAATCACAACTATGTTCTCTAAGACTCACCTATCTAATCACTCCTGGTGGCATGTAATTTTGTGAATCCTAGGAAAACAGTAAGTGAATCCTATATTTACTAACTATGTTAATCCTAATAACTAGAACAAATAAAAATAATTAACTAAACAATTATTAATAAACTAAAATTTTAGAAATAATAGAATATAATCATCGTTCTTTGGCAACGGCGCCAAAATTTGGTTGAACTTTTTGCAATGGTATTTTTAAAACATTATTTTCAATAAAAATATTTGGAAAATCGTCAACCAAAAATAATAAAAACTGACTTTTCACGAATATGGCAAGTACGAGCCGAATCCTCAGGGAATGAGAAATATTCAAATTAATTCTAAAAACTTCAATTTATTAATATTAGGAATATTACACTATGTCAAACAATACAATTCTAATTAATTTACAAACTAAAAAAAATAGTTAGAAACAAGTTTCTAAAGTCTTCTCCAGATCGCCAGGGGTATTTCTATCTTTCCACCATAGCTGCAATTGTGCTCTCATTTTGAATACACCTTTTTGACCTGTTGTACACTTTATCAACCTAAAACACAATAAGATACAAAATTAGAGTATAATTATGATAAACAATTCTAAAAATTACACTAAACCTAATTCTACAAGAAATTATTGAAACTAAATTATAATTAAAAGTCAAAAATAACTAAAATGTAATTTCTAATTAAACCAACTAATTATTCTAAATCTAACTAAGCTAACTACTGCAAAGATACTAACTAAAATACAGAAAAACAAGAATAACTACCGAAAATCAAACAACTAGTAAAATGACTATTTTGCCCTTAATATAATGCAAAAGTGGAGTTTGACAGGTTTTCAAAAATAGTGAATTCAAATAGGCAAACAAAGTCCAATTTTACTGATTTTTCTTTTGTTTTGTTCCGGACAGATTCGAAAATCTGTCAGATTTTATGAAAAATGCATCTGGAAGCTATGAATATAAGTGTTTCAAGTTGGATAAAAATTCTGGAATCGTTTGACCCAAAATTTTAAAACGCAAAAAAAACCTAATTTTGCAAAATGCTTAAAAATCAAATCAAATCAACTCAAAATGAGCTGATTTTTTGTTTGCTTACAGTGAACATACAAAGGAAGAGAATAGAACAAGAAGTTTGGAAAAACTCAGAAAAATTGCACATAAATAATGAGTGAAAGTTGTTGCAAAAATCTTGTTTTTTAATTTAATGCACTATTCACTTGTCAAAATCCAATGTTGCACTAACTACTTAATACACTTTCAAAAGCAGTCATGTGCAGTCCTAAGACTACTAAATAACAGAAATTGAAGTAACTAAAGTAAACATTACATTAACTCTACAAAAAATTAAAAAAATTAAATTATCATGAAAGACCTACCTAAACAACAACTACATTATGACATGATATGAGCAATATAAGTTACTATTCATGCTTTCTGAAATGGATGCAACCTAAGGTTAGAAATGCTAATGTGAGAATCTATCAACTAATGAGAACCCAATACAAAAAGAAGAAAATAAAGCACCTACACTTATCTAACTAATTAAGTTTAACTTAAGATAATTGTAACTAAGGTGAGACGTCCCCTATACGGGACCTATATAGCATCTAAGCAACTCACAAAATGCATAGAACTATTAACAAAAATGCATGACTATTCTAAACTATATGCAAAGCTAATACCCTACCCAAAGCATTTAAGTCAGCCTTTCCTAATCGGTTAATCCAATATGCAAGCAACTACACTTAATTGACCTAACCTATTTGAAAAGAAGATATCAATAAAGAATAGCTTACGTGGGATTGAGGTGAGTCCCATAACACACTTGTCTTAGAAGGAAGTTGGAGGTCTTCACTACCAAAATCGCCAGCTCTAAGGAACCCACACGGTTTTGGTAAAGATTTTTTTTTAAGTAAGAGAATGATATTCTCTTTAAGTGAAGTGCATTTAAAATGTGGAATGAATGTTTTAAAGATTTAATGCACCTTCCTACCTTCTAGAAAAAAGATCTCCCTTAGGCTGGACCTTTAATAGACTTACCCAACTGAAATGCACGGTTTTAAGAAACCACCACCCACTTACCAAATTGGCAGCAACACCCAATTTTCCTAAAAACCATTCAAATTCAATTCTTGCCAAAAAGATACATGGGAAGATACCTATGCTAAATTAATACACTAAATACAACCAAAGATATAATCATAAGTTTATTCAAATTAGCCTAACCTAAGTTAACAGCATAAATAGAAATTAAACTAATACTTAAAGAAGACACACAATACTTGCCTAAGAGCACACAATGCACGGTTTGGAAATCCCTATGTCAAAAAGTCAATTCTTACTAAGATAATCAATTACAATAAAAATGGATATGCTAACCTACTAAATTAGAATACTTAGTGTCTAAGGGCTGAATAAAGGATTTAAAAAAAAACTGCCTTACATTACAAGACACGATTTTGAAAACCATGCATGAAAATCAATGATTACCAAAAACAAGAATACCTAAAATATCCTACACTAACTCAATGACTCTATTACTGAAAATACGTGACCTCCTCTAACTTGAAATAACCCAATTGAAATACATACCATCTAACCAAGAACTAAGAAATTTTACACCACTCGGTTTTTCTAACTTACCTAACATAAAATGTTAACTAACGCTACTTATTTGGAATAATCTGTATAATTGACACGGCTAAAATCTAATTAAACTACGGTTAATATGCTAACAAAAATCAGAGTTACAGTTAATAAAATTAAAAATAACACCTATTGAATTACAACTAACCTATGACTAACGTAATTAGGTTAAACCTAGCCAACTAACTCAAAATTACCACACTAACTTAATTGAACCACTACATTAACTCTAATAAGATACAACCACATAAATCCTAAAATCTGATGTTACCTACAATCAAAATACTACTAAACAGAATCACAAGTTAATATTACAGTAATACTGACTGTGAAATTAGTATCCACTTAATCTAATGACTAAATCCAATTAATCCATATCTAATATACTCGGCTAACTTGAATTACAATACTAATCTAATGCATGGTGGTCAGATCTATACGAAACTGAATCATAATCAGACCTTACGACTGACAAAATACAACTAAACCTACTTAAACATAAAAGAAAAAATTCAAAACATTTCAGTTTGAAAATCGTCAAAATCGGCTAGACTATGTCTAGCCGATTTTGTACCTTTGACTCAAAAATGCTAAAATGTGATGAATGAACACCTACACTCAATCTTAAAACACATAAATGATGATTTGCAGACTGTAACTACTGTAAAAAAAAACAAGAATAACAAAACTCAATTTGGGTATAAACTTGACTAGGTGGACTCGATCTATACTAAATGAAAGGAGGAAGAAAAGACCTACCTCAAGGGCGATCCGACGAGGGAGGGGGTGAGGTAGAGAGCGGTTTAAGCCATGGAACTTCGTTATCAAGCTCGTTGTTGCTGCGCTTCACATCAACGTGGTTGTGTATTGCTGCAAGAAGTACACCCACTGAAGTGCACCGAAAGGTGGAGTGAAGCCGAGTCGCGCTCGGGTGGAGAAGAGGGTCGAAAGAGGAAGAAGTCAGCTTTTCCTAGTGGTGTAGACGGCACACCAGCTAAGAATGGTGCTTCCCTTGGTCTGCAACCTTGAAAAATACAACAAAGCACACGTTAAATGGTTCACACTATGGTAGGGAAGAAGATGGAGGAGGAATAAAACAACGAAGGAGAAGAAATAATGGAGGAAAAGAATCAATAGAAGTGGAATGAAGAGGAAGAAGATGGAGGAGGAAGAGGAGCGCTGGCTGGGCACAAATCCCATGGCAAAAACATCCTAGGGTTTTCCAAAAAAATATTTAAACCTATTCTAAAGTCTTTACAAATTCGAAAAGAGGTTTAAGTTAAAAATATTTGCTAGGCGCCTCTTTTGAAGGGGCTTTTCTGAAAAGGGTTTATGAATTGGATTTGGATCATGTGTGGATTAGATTGTGATGTTTATGAACTGATCCAAGATCCAAAATAGGCTATATGGGTCGGATCTCGATCTGATTTATCTTGAAATCCATGCCCATGCACTAAAAATGCAATATCTCACTCAACTTAACTCCGATTCGAGTGAAATTCAAATCGTAGCTTATTTATGCTCAAATGCATCTATGTATTGGTTTTTAGCCTATAAATGATGCCTATATGTATGAATAAATCGTTAGATTGATGTAAATTTCATGCATCATCACTCATTTCTAGTGCATATATTAATAGATTCGTTATTTTATGAAGGGAATTAACATCATTTTTTTTACTATGTTTGATTTTTTTTTCTTGATTTTTTGGCTACTGCGTTTATTTATCTATCCATCAACATTTTTTTTCATTAGGCTTTAGCATTTTTCTATTTCAGCATCTTGTCTCTTAGTCTCAGTGTCTTTTGTTTTTTTAGTCAGCAGTTTTCTTTTGTTATTTAGGTTCAGCATTTTGTAACTGGTAGGTTCAACGTTTCTAGTTTTGTTTTTATAGTTTCTATACAATGTCTTTTGTTGTTTAATATCATAGCAATTTTTTATATAAGTTAGCATTAGTTGTGTATTCAGATTAAGTTATTAAGTTTTCTTTCTTTTTGTTTAATACCATTAACGTTAGTTTCTTTTATATTAGTTAGTTACTGTATTTTATATAGGTTAGCTGTTGAAGTTAATTTAGTTTACATAGAGATTAGCTGATTAACGCTTTTTTTGTTTAGGTTAACATGCTTTATTGATTTCTATTTTTTATTTTCTTTGTTTGACCTTTAGTTATTTACTTTGATTATTAGCATGTTGTTGTTTAGGTTAACGTCCTTTCTTTGATATTTACCCTTAGGTAGTTCATAGTTTAGGTTGTGACAGAATTTTCGTTTAGATAATTTAATATAGTATCTGCATTTTTTGGAGCTACAGTAGTTAGGTGATAGATTATTGATTTATTGCATAATTAGCATAGTGTTATTTTTAACATACAGATCGGTTATCCATTATTGAATGTATTCAGTTGTAGCTAGAATTTTTCTTAAGTTGGGTTGATTAGATTAATTTGGTTCTAATTAAGTGGTTTTATATTTGTGTATTTGAAAGTTTGTTTAGAATGTGCTTTAGTGGTAAGACTTGAGTAGATTCCTAATTGAGTAAGTTTTAGTTTATGTTTTCTCTTTTGAAGTAGTAGTAGTTAATTGGCAGAGCTTATACCATGTTTAATTAGATCGTAGTTAGTCTTAAATTCTTGTTTTCTCTTAGATTAATTCATGTTGGTTAGTTTATGTTAAACACCTACACATGAATAGTTTGTTTCATGTCTCTTTGTGTGTTTTAAATTCATTAATTCATAGTTAGTTTCTGAAGTTGTTTCATAGGTTGTTAGTTTGTTATGCTATTTTGTCCCATAGTGAGTTTGTCACTCGTTTAGTTGGTTTAAATCTTTGTCTTGTTGATTTTCTTTTAAGCTTAGATTTAGTCTAGATTTCTTCATACTGTTTTGTTTCTTGTTTTTGTGTTTTGCAGAAAAGCGTTGGACGTGCGGTGAAGCCCTTTTCATGCCCTCAAAGTATCCTATGACGTCCCCTCAGGCCCTCAAAAGTACCCTCAGAGGGACCATAAAGTAATATGCAAATAAGAAAAGCAAAAGAAGGGAACAAAGGGACAAAGGGACACAAGGACTCAAGCACGGAAGACCTTTCTTTTAGTCTTAGATTAGGGTTTATTTTATTAATTGGGTCTGTAATAAAACTATTTATTATTCTTTTGTTTAAGCCCTTTGTGTAGGGCAACACTCCCTTAGTTAGTTAATTATTTAATTAATTCTTTTTATTTTGGCAATAAAGAGTAGTTTAGCTTGTGTGTTTGAATATAAGTATTTTTCGTTCCCTGAGATCGACCCAGACTCCACCACTCGTGCAAGCCAATTTTTATTATTTGGTGTCTGGCTTTCACATTTGTTTTCATTAAAAATATTGAAAGATAGATTGTTTCTGCAATGAACCTGCGAATTGGATGGACACAGAGGTTTATCATACCTCTAATTCTGATAAAATCTAACTATTAGGGATTTAGCTAGTGAATTTGTAAAATTTGGAAAACTAGGAATCTGAACCCTAAAAATCCTGAAATTCTAGAAAAAGATAGAGGAGTCATTAGAAACAACTCTATTGTTGATGGTTTTGGCATTGGACCTATGGATTGAAGTACCACAGAGGATTAAGGTCGGTCTAAACCCTGACAAGGGTATAACCAAATTCTCTCAGGGGTCTGAAATTTCCGATTTTTGACAAAGATTAAATCTATTTAGAAAAATCCAACAAAATACTGAAAAATACTAGGTTCTACCAAGAATCTACAATATTTTTTGGAGAAGGATTCAGATCTCCCATGGGGGAGATTTCGGGTCCACAAGTATGCTAAAAGGGGATTCCAGGCTTTTACAGGGTTTAAAACCCGTTTTAATATTTGATTTATTTAATAGGGTTGGATAACCCAAACTAATTCGAGATTTTGGCAGAAAATCAATGACAAACAGAGGCATTCACAAATAGATTTTTCAGGATTTTTGAATAAAAGATCTTACATGAAATCATAACTGGACTCTACACCTAGATTAAAAGCTATAAACTAATAAGTAAACATAGATGAAATTAAGTAAAATACCTATTGAGCAATAACATAAATTAAATGTAATGCATCTACTCAATGAAATCTACATGTAACCAAGAATAAAATCAAAATGATCAGGGTGGTGTGATCTTTTGTTTAATGTTGCTTTCGAAATGAGAGATCCAATCCATCGAACGGATGGATCTCTTCATTCACATAGCCCACACATATGGGACGTAGGTTTTCTTACTCCTTACTATTCAAAACCACAAAAGAGAACCCCTGCATCATCATAGATCTGGCTGCACATCATTCTTATGAAAATAAGACTTGCATGTTCCCTTTTAATCATACGACCTTAGTGAAATTTAATGAAAAACTTAGTAAAATAGAATGAACTCACCTTGGCACCTTGCTGGAATAAGTTTCAGACGTGGAGATGGTTGAAGCAAAGTAGAGGATGGTGTTGGAGGTTGCTGGAAGCAAATGTCGGATGGTAGAGCACCTTGATGTTGTTGTGGTGTCGGTTGGGGAGGAGCTACAGTGGTGCGTCAGCTGGAGCTATTGATGGAGATTTGATGTCTTAATGGAAGACCTCGACTTGCTTGTTGTTGTTCTAATGGAGCTGGAACTGGGTTGAAGGAAGGAGCAATGAAGGTGAAGATGGCTGCAAGGAAGAGGAGTCTGTTGCTGGAGGATCTACTGCTAGAGCAAGGCTGCTGCCTTTTCTTGAAGATGGACTGTTACAAGGGAGTTGAAAGTTATGGCAAAAGAGAGTTGGGCGTCAGAAGGGAGAGAGAGAGAGAGATCCAAGGAGTCAGCCATGTAGTGTTGGATGCTTAATTAAAAATCAAAATGAATAACCTAGGTTTTTTTTTTATTAAAAGGCAAAGCCATCTCGGAGTGGGCCCACTTTTTTTCAATTTCTGAAATTTATTTTGAAAGTCAGAGGGGTAGAATGCTCTTTCAGAAAATTTTTGGTTGAATTGAGCTATTTTTGGCCATTTTTTAAATAAGCTCAGAATTTGAAGTTTTGTACCCCATTGCGAAGCAAATCCAGTTTGGAATTTGAAAAATCAAATTTGAAAGGAATCCAGATTATTTTCTTGGGAAAATATTTCCAAATTTAGAATCCTGGGGGTAAAAATGTCAATTTTAGAAACCCAGAGTTTGAAATTGATTTTTGAAAACTTTAAAACTCAAATCTGGATTGGAATTTTCAAAAGTGGAGTTCTAGATCTCGAAAATGAAATAAAATATGATGAAATGTTATGAAATGTTATGAAATGTTATGAAATGATGGAAAATGATGAGAAATGATATGAAATGCCCTGCGAAATGCTAACCCTGAATGAAGAAATTTAGATATTGGACATCGATTGACAGTTGTACCAGTTTAGAAAATGATAAAATTGATAAAATTGGGCAAAATGGTTCAAGAAATGGTTTTTGTCTCTGTCGGGCCAGAGTGATACTGAAAATTGGGGTTTGAACTGGTTTGAACTGAAATAAATTGGGTTCTAGGGTATCAGAACTCAACTAGACGGACAAAACACTGACTCAACTAAACTCCCAAACTGAATTGTCAAGAAATACTACCATTTTTAGAGAAATTATGAGAAATTGTCACTAGAGTGAAGTGAATTACGAACACGAGCTGGATTTGAGCTAGAACAAAGATCAGTAATACTAAAATAAACTAAAATTGGGGCTCAAACATAGCTTAACTGACTAGACTCAACTCAATTTCAGCTAAAAGAGTTGAAATGGGCTAAAATAGGCTCCTAGACACTTGGAAATAGATTTGAACTGAAACTGGAGCACTTGAATTTCTGGTTATCTCAAGCTAGACTCAAAGGAATAGGATTAACTGAGAATGACTGATTGAGAGACAATTGGCTTGGATTTGAGTGAGAAATGAGCTTATTTCTGAAGAAATGATCCCATTCTGGCAGGAATGGTCCGAAATGAAAATGATATGTTCATCGTGAGCTCAGGTGACCTAGAAATGATTGACATTCTAACTGTTTTGAACTCGAGAATGAGCTTGGTTGACTTTGACTGACTGGGGTCTTAGGATGACCTAGGGGTAAAATGGTAATTTTCCTAGTAAAAAGGGTAAATTGGTAATTTTCTAAGACAGACTCGAGGTTGGACTCCTATATTTACCTATCAGGGTTGGCATCCACGAGAAGGGGGTTGTCTGAAAATGGATGAGGAAAATTTGGGATGTTTACAGATGCCCCTCTTTGCTACTAAGTCGGTATAGAGTCAAGCTTAGTGACAAAGAAAAACACACCAAATTTGGGCTATATATAAAAAAAATGTCTCAGTTAGAAGGATCTGACTGGGTATGAAGAAATTAGCCCTGATAAAAATGATAGATATGAAATGGAGAATGAAGAAGAGAGATTTACTTCATAAAGATGAAGTTCAGGTTTTGCCCTTAACCTGGATGGGACGGAAAATACCTCGTGTAGAAACAAGGCTTAGGCTTGACTCTTAACCTGACCAGGAAGAATAAAATACCTCATCAGAATGAGGCTCAGGTTTATCCCTTAACCTGATCGGGAAATGGAAATGGTAAGTTGGATGGCAAATAAGACAACCTTTTTGAAGAGGAATAAGGCAACTCTTTCGACAACGCGAAAGACAAACAAGGCGATCTAAAGGAGCAGAGCGATTCTTTTGATAACGCGAAAGACGAATTCTTTCGACAACACGAAAGATGGCAAAGGCGATCCAAAAGAGCAGGGTGATTCTTTCGACAAAGTGAAAGATGAATTCTTTCGACAACCCAAAAGATGACAAAGGCAATCCAAAGGAGCAGGGCGATTCTTTCGACAACGCAAAAGATGACAAAGGCGATCCAAAGGATCAGGGTGATTCTTTCGACAACGTGAAAGATGAATTCTTTCGACAACGTAAAAGATGACAAAGGCGATCCAAAGGAGCAGGGCGATTCTTTCGACAACACGAAAGATGAATTCTTTTGACAACGCAAAAGATGACAAAGGCTATCCGTTCGGAGAGAAGGCTAATCTTTTAACAATGCGAAAGGCGACAAAGGCTATCCTTTCGGAGAGAAGGTTAATCTTTCAACAACGCGAAAGATGACAAAGGCTATCCTTTCGGAGAGAAGGCTAATCTTTCAACAACGTGAAAGATGACAAAGGCTATCCCTTCGGAGAGAAGGCTAATCTTTCAACAACGCGAAAGACGACAAAGGCTATCCTTTCGGAGAGAAGGCTAATCTTTCAACAACGCGAAAGATGACAAAGGCTATCCTTTCGGAGAGAAGGTTAATCTTTCAACAACGCGAAAGACGACAAAGGCTATTATTATCATTGCAAAATTTTACTTTTGTAAGTCAAACTGACATTTGAAAAAGATTTTGAAAATAAATTACCTCCGTTTTTAAAATACAGGAAAATTCTGTAGAATGGGACTCGCTTGTCGGTACGATGTTCAACCATTTCTGGCGCCTTTACCAGGGGTAATTGAACCAAGGATCAAAAGTGTGCTTAACTTTGCTCAACTTGTCTAAATCGTGTTCTATTTCCTAAATGCACAAAAAATCAGGCATGTGTTATGAATTTTCTGAAAATACAGATTGAAAACATGATGTTTGCTTTGAATATTTGAAACACTTGGAAAATTCTTGGAAAAGATAACACTTTGAAAATTGTGAGCCTTGTTGAGAGAACATTTCTGAAGAAATGCAAGTGCTTTGGGAAAATGGATTTTTGAGGAATTTCAAATGATTTTGGAAAAACTTGATTTCTCTAAATTCAAACTTTAAAATTGAAGATATTATGACTTGGAAAATCATGATTTGAACTTGAGGAATATTTGAAATGCCACTTGAAAGCTCAGAGTTTTAAGAAAATCAATTTCTGAGTAAGACTTAGAAAATTTTGAGAAAATTGATTTCTCTGAATTGGAATTTGCAAATTGAATGAATGAATATGGATTTTAAAGATATTGTTTTGAAGAATTGAGAAAATTCTTTTGTATTTTTTAGAAATGCAGTGCATTTTGAAGTTAGCCTAAGAGTGTAGGCTGAATGTGGCTAATACGAAGATTACAAATTTGGGTCTCATTTGTATTCTGACTATGGCCATGAATACCAATTCCACCGAGTTTGTCAACTTTATAAGAGCTTGTGCACATGCCATTCGTGTAGATTATGTTGGATTTGTAAAGAATGTGCATGAATTATACATTCATCAGATATTGAAATTTGCAGAATTAAACTATATGCAATGCTCCCTATTCTAAGCAGAAAATGTAAACCTTATTCCAAATATTATATTTGATATTTACATTGAATTGAATAAAGGAAAATAAAGAAAAATACTCTTCTTGAATATTCCTGCAAAACTAGAAAAGCTTGTTAGTGAAGACATGTCGGCTTTTCTAGATTTATCCAACAATATCTAGAAATTGCTGGATTTATCTAAACATAAGCTTTTTTTCATGATTTCCTGAGATAAACATAATGAAATATGAAATAAAATGGAAGAAATAATAAATATAAATAACTTTGAAATTCAGAATTTTGTGAAAATGACAAAAATACCCCTAAAAACAAGACTATAGCCTTGAAATCAGGGTTTTCAAAAAGATATTTTATAAAATGCAAATTTTGAAATTCAAATAAGAATAAATCAAACACAAGATGATATGATATGATATGATTGAAAATAAGAAAATCAAAGTTAGGGATTTCAAAATTGAGGTCAAATGACCAAATTACCCCTAATAGCAAGACTATGGCCTTGAAATCAGGGTTTTTAGAAAATATTTTGGTAAAAACTTGGGATTTAGGGTTTAAAAAGATCAAATAGCAGCTAAATTGAACAAGAGATGTCCTAGCATGATTCTAAACAAGAAAAAATCCTAAAAATATGAACTTATACCCAAAAAATCAGAAATATCATGAAAATCATGATTTTGGCAGTGTTTCAGGATCCTACGGGTACCTTGTTTTGCAATTTAACTTATCCAAGCATCAAATGAATTCCAAAATTAATAAAAATCTATATATGAACTTCTTATAACCCTAAAATTAAACTGGAATCATGAAAACCTATTTTTGACATAAATTAGATACAAAAATTGCATAAAAACCCTAAAATATGCTATTTTTACCCGCGGGCACATACCAATTTTTGTGTCAGACCCAAATCAGGGCCCAATTCACCATAGAAATTCATAAAATTTTACAAAGTCATAATAAACAGAAAAACAAAGATTTTTATGTTTACATATCGAAAAAATCATCTTCGGTTAGGGCGATATCATTCTGGCAATGTGTACTTGAATATAACGAATACAAAATCAATCAAAAGAGACACTTCTGGTTGCAAATACAATGAAAAATAGCAAAACACATCAAAAATTCCTTAGATTTCAGAAGTAAATAACGGACATGTAGATAATGCACTTCTTTTTTCACAAATCATTGATCTGATCTTTGGTTAGGGAGATACAATCAACACAAGTTGAATTAGGGTTTTAATAAGACATAACGAGTTTCAAAAAGTTGATCTAACTTTCTGACAAAGTAAAAATATCAAAAAGTGATATAAAATTATGAAAAAATTATAGTAAATAATGGACTCTAATACAAAGCTACTTCAACTTACGGATTTTGAATCTGATCTCAGATGACAAAAATAATGCAACTACAAGTTGTACTTGAATATGAACAACGATTTTAACCAACAAGAATCACGATTCGACTTTATATTTTTCTAACAGGATTCCCAAATCTCAAAACCTCTGATTTTTTTACAGGAGTTCATTGACACATTCATAGACTGCATATAAAAAAATCAGAATTTTTTAACAAATATTTAAATATAAAATAGCATGATTTCTATGGATCTAAAATCAAAACACACGAAAATCTAAAAAAACTCTAAAAAACATGATTTAACAATGAAAAAAACAATAAAAATACCTAAACAGCAAAAAAAAATTAATTTAATGCTGGAACACATGAAATAAACATTAATATAACAAGAAAATAAAAAAATACAGGGAATCTATGATGGAAAATGATTTTACCTTTGAAAGGATAGATTTAGCCCATTTAACGGGTAAATCACATCTTTCGTCGGTTAAGAATATAGAAGACGTACCTCTCATCGATTCTAATGGACTAGAATCCTGGAAATCACCCTCAAACTGAGTTAGATCATCTTCTTGAGTCATTTTTGAGGTTATTGTATGGATTTCATGGTTAAATCCATGAAACAAGAGGCTCCCATGGTGAAATCTATTGAAAAATCATAAAAAAAACTAATAAAAAAAGCACAAAATAAAGTATAAAAAATTATCTTGGGGGCTGTAGCTGCAATGGAGGAAGGAGGAGGTTCTGGAGAGGAGAAAGAGGCCACAAAATTGGGAGAGAAGAGCCTTCTTTGACCCTTCTAAAGACCCCTTTTTATAGATTTTTGAAAAACCATGTAATTAGGGCTAATTTGGAGAGTTTTAATTTTTTTGGAGTTTATCAAGATAGGCTAAATGGGGAGGACGATTTTTGGTGGGTTCCTAACCCTAAAGGGACCCTAATTAAACTTCTAAATGTTTTAGGAAACTTCCCAAATGTGGTGCTACTTGGCATTTTTCAAAAACCTTAATTTAAAACTTTAAAAAACAAGGTTAAAATCTAAAGTAAAAATATGACTTTTAAAATCAAATTTGGACTCTTCTAGATTCCCAACCTAACTAGGACATTGTCTAACCTTAAGCTAACCCTGACTTTATCAAATGTGGTGTCACCTCGAGTGGGCCCCATTTGATTTTTCAAAAAGCGATTTTAAAACTTGAAAATAAGAGGTTTTCTCAAAAGGTATTCAAAGTAAACTTGAAATTGAAAGTTTTAAAATGGCACAAAGTTCTAACTGGGTCAGAACTCCTCTAGATATGGCACCAACTAAGTGGGCCCTACATCAAGGTTTTGAAAATTTTAAAATAAAGACTAAAAATGGCTTTAAAAAAGGGGTTAAAATCAATAGATGAAATGCAAACGTTTTGGAAATAGAGTTCTAAGCAAATTGGAACTCTGGACCAGAGTCCTGAACCAATTAAGACTCTAAGATTTTAGAATTTTGAAAGCCAAATAAAAAAGTTTTTTGAAAGATTTCATTAAAATTGGTAAAATAAGTCAAAAAATACGGTCAGGGTTAGAGTCCTAACTCAACCGAAACTTTGAAATAGAGTCCTGAATTAACTGGACTCTGCAAAATGACCTAATTTTTGAAAAACAAATGGAAATGAATAAAAATTAAAGTGAAAACAAACTTCATAATAGACTCCTAACTGGATTAGGACTCTGGGACAAAGTCCTGATCGGACTAAAACTCTAGATTTTTTTGGTATTTTCTGAAAAACAGATGAAAGAACAGTGAAAACAATGAAAATAGCAACAAGTATTGAAATCAAACAGAGTTCTGATCCCACTCGGACTCTGGGGATAGAGTCCTAATTGGACTAAGACTTTCAAAATTTAGGATTTTTTGAGAAAACAAATGAAAGGATTTTGAAAAACAAGATAGAATTGAAGTCCGGTTCAGAGTCCTGATCTGATTAGGACTCTAAGAAAGAGTCCTAATTCGACTAGGATTTTGAAAAAAATTTTATTTTCTAGAAAATAAATGATGAGATTTTAAAAGGAACTTTTAAAAACCAGTGAAAATGAAGTGAGGAACCAGAGTCCTGATTTGATCAGGACTCTGGGATAAAATCCCAGAATTTTGAAATTCTATGATAGAAATGTGACAATTTTAAAATTGGGAAAGATAAATAAAAAGATTTTGGAAAAATTTTTCCAAAATTGAAATCAGGGTTAGAGTCCTGATCCCACTGGGACTCTTCGAATAGAGTCTTGGTTCAACTAAAACTTTGAGTTTTTGACTCATTTTGACAAATTCTGAAAGATTTGATTAAAGATAGGCAGAATACCACTGAAAGATAGAGTCTTGATTCGATTAGGACTCCGAGAAATAGTCCTAATCTAGTTAGAACTCTAGAATTTTGGCTAAAATGAAAGATTTTAAAAATTAGATAAGAAGATTTTGAAAACAAGTGAAGAACAGAAGTAACGAATGAAATCGGGATAGAGTTCTGATTCAATTAGGACTCTGAGAAATAGTCCAAATTTGACTGGGACTCTAGAATTTTGACCAAAACAAAGGATTTTGATAGGTTTTCTCAAAAACAAGTAAAAAGGGTAGTAAGAGGTAGAGTTCTGATCCGACTAGGACTCTAAAAAAAGAGTCTTGATCCAACTAGGACTCTAAAATTTTGACCAAAATGACAAAAATATGCAAGGATATAACCACAACTGGTTTAAAATCAGAATGAAGGTTTGAAAAGATTCAAAAAGATAGAGTCCTGATTCAACTAGGGCTCTAAAATTTTTGAGATTTTTTGATGAATGAAAGAATCCAGAAGTGACACCACCTAAATGGGTCTTATCTGAGAATTGAAATCAATTAAAATTGAGTTTTAAACAAATCCAGATTATTTTCTGAGGAAAACATTTTGAAAAATAAGATCCTGGGGGTTGGCAAATGGCAAAAATGTCGATTTAAAACCCAAATTTTGAAATTGATTTCGAAAGAAAAGTTTTAAAACTCGAATCTGGATTTAATATTTTAAAAATAGGAGTTATGGATCTCGATAATGAGATGAAAGGACATGCAATGCTATGCAGTGCAATGAAATGACATGTCAAATACATGCAGTGATATGCAATTATACATGAAATGTAAACCTTATATGAGGGACTTGAAATCCTGGATCCTTGGCAGAGACAAAGAATTTGGAGGTTCTCATTTGAGAATGAGGGCTGATAATTGAAATTGAGCTAAAACAAGGATTGAATCTTGATTGTAAGATGGCGTGTTGATTTTTTTTGTAAAATTTGGGTTGTGAACAGCCCTAACTCAGATTTTGACCAGCTAATCCCTTGAAGACTATAGTGAGTGGGTCGTAGTGGTAGGATATAAATGTTTGTGGATGAGGGTAAAAATTTGAGGTGTTTACAGATGTCCCTCTTTGCTACTAAGCCGGTATAGGGCCAAGCTTAGTGGCAAAGAAAAACAAACCAAATTTGGGCTACATAAAAAGATACCCCAATTAGAAGGATCTTACTGGTTATGAAGAAATTAGCCTTGGCGAAAAATGATAGATATAAAATGGAGAATGATGAAGAAAGATCTACTTTAAAGAAGTGAGATTCAGGTTTTACCCTTAACCTGGATGGGAAGAGAATTACCTCGTATAGAAACGAGGTTCAATTTTGACCCTTAACCTGATCGGGAAATAAAATACCTCATCAGAATGAAGCTCAGGTTTAAACCCTTAACCTGATCAGAAAATGAAATACCTCATCAGAATGAGGCTCAGGTTTAAACCCTTAACCAGATCGAAAAGATAGAAAATGGTAAGTTGGATGAAGAATAAAACAACTTTTTTGAATAAGAATAAGGCAACTCTTTCGACGATGCGAAAGACGATCCAAAAAGGCAAGGCAATTCTTTCGACAACGCAAAAGATGAATTCTTTCGACAACGCGAAAGATGACAAAGGTGATCCAAAGTAGCAAGGCGATTCTTTCGACAACGCGAAAGATGAGCAAGGCGATCTAAAGGAGCAAGGCGATTTTTTCGACAATGCGAAAGATGAATTCTTTCGACAACGCGAAAGATGACAAAGGCGATCCAAAGGAGCAGGGCGATTCTTTCGACAACGCGAAAGATGAGCAAGGTAATCTAAAGGAGCAAGGTGATTCTTTTGACAACGCGAAAGACGAATTCTTTCGATAACACGAAAGATGACAAAGGCGATTCTTTCGACAACGCGAAAGATGAATTCTTTCGACAACGCAAAAGATGAACAAGGCTATCCTTTCGGAGAGAAGGCTAATCTTTCAACAATGTGAAAGACGACAAAAACTATCCTTTCGGAGAGAAGGCTAATCTTTCAACAATGCGAAAGACGACAAAGGCTATCCTTTCGAAGAGAAGGCTAATCTTTCAACAATGCGAAATATGACAAAAGTTTCTCTCTCAAGGAGGCAAAAGGTGATACTAAAATGTGTCAAAATGGACATCGAGCTCTTCACTTCATGTTGGGACAACAAGAAAATATTGTCAAAATGTTAAAAATTGTTTGTTGATTCAAAATACTTGAAACTGATGTATATTGGTATGAACATATTTTCTCTTTTCTACCCAAAGTATTACCTTCAATTGGGTTAACTCCGTAGAATCTAATTTCAAATTCAAATTGCTTACAATTGGCTTTCTTCAAGGAAGCTATCAATTTCCTTGATATGAACATAAAGGAGAGTATTCTTGATATTGTGAAAGCGATTGGTGAAAGGACATTGATAAAAAAATTTCACAAAATTAAAGAAGATTCTTGGCAAATTTAACAATTTGATATCTTGGATTTTTCTCATGATGATCTTTTTGCATTCTTTTTATGACATTGAGCTTTCTTGGGTTTTGGGGGAGTTTATTATATCATCCTTCATTTTGGAGATGTCCTGACTTTTTTCTCTCTTCTCTTTTTTTTGGAAGGGTACGTCACAAACTCCTTCAACTTGGAGATGTCTTGATCCTTCTTTATCTCAGGAATTATACTGACAATATTGTCTCTTTGGTAGGAAATCTCTTGATGATAGCAGAAATTAAATATCTTTTAGGGTTTGTTGGGAGGCTCATCGCATTTGCCTTCGACTTGGCGGTGATCTGAACTTTTCCTGAAAGGATCCGTCACAAACTCCTTCATCTTGGAGATGATCCAAATCTTCTTTGGCCCCGGGGGTCTAACTCATCCACCAGTCTTCAACTTGACGATGATTGAGAGATCTCTTTTGCATATATTTAATTGCAGCTTAAATGATTGAGGAGATATGGAAATTGAGTGGATTTTTCTTTATCACCCAAGATATTTTCACTGCCTTATTTTCCACAAGAATGGTCTTTAAAGATGTGCCATTGACTGCGATCAATATCAATCACTTATGGCTTTGCGACAACAATTGAATTTTCTTTGCTGGCCATATCGATGATTTATTCATCAACCTTTTGGTTGGCTCATAGAAAGATTTTAAATTTTGAATCCTTTTTCGTAAAAGCTTTGTCCTTTTAGAAGTAACACTGAAGGTAATTTTGAGGTAATTCTTTATGTAATAAAGGTTTTGAAATCAGCAAATATTTAATGATAAATTGACAAAATGTTCTTGGAATCCCTGGTGAAAGAGATTGCTTGATATCCGAGTTAACACATCAATGGGATTCTGGATGAAAGTCCAACACGAACCTGAACTCTAAAGGTAAATCCAATACGAAATTGGAATTTTAAAGGTAAGTCCTAGCATAATGCTGGATTTTAAAGGTAAGTCCAACTCAAAGGTTGGTTTTGAAAGAACGACCGAGTCGAAACTCAGATCCTGTAAGGAAAACTGGAAAATTCGAGTTGGAACTCGAGTATTCAAAGGAAAACTAGAAAGTTTGGTTTTGAAGAAAAAAAATTCGAGTCGAAACTCAAATCTTTGAAGGAAAATGTAAACACACCAAATTTTTACCTTCATCCAGTGTTTGTCCATTTCATAAGTCATCACAGATCATTGCATGTCATTGCACGCATTCTGCATAGCATTGTATGACATTGCATCTCATTTTCGAGATCCAGCACTCCTATTTCAAAACATTCAATCCAGATTTGAATTTTAAAGCTTTATTTCAAAATCAATTTCAAAACCTGGGTTTTTATTCAATACTCTGTCATTTTCCAACCCCAGGACTTTGTATTTCGAAATATTTTCTCAGAAAACAATCTGGATCCCTTTCAAATTCAAACTTTAATCGATTTCAATTCACATATGAGATCCATTTAGATGGTGTCGCTTCTGAATGCCTCTATTCATCAAATTTCTCAAATTTTTGAAAGTTTCAGTCCGATCAGGACTCTGTCTCAAAGTCCTAATCCGGTCAGAAGTCTGGTTTTTAAGTCTGTTTTACTTCCATTTTCAATCTTTTTTATTTGTTTTCAAAATTTAGGTCATTTCACAGAGTCCAGTTAGTGTAGGACTCTATTTTAGAGTTTGGTCGAGTTGGGAGTCTAACCCTGACTGTGTTTTCTGACTTATTTCATCATTTCTTGATAAAATCTTTTGAAAATTCTTTCATTTGGCTTTTAAAATCTAAAATCTCATAGTCCTAAGAGTTCAGGACTCTAACCCGGAGTTCCAGTTCGCTTGAGACCCTATTTTCAAATATCTTGAATTTCAAATACTGATTTTAACCCCTTTTCAAAGTCATTTTCAGTGTTTATTTCAAAAATGTTCAAAATTCGATGTGGGCCCACTCAGTTGGCACCATATCCAGAGGAATTCTAACTCAGTTAGGACCTTATGCCATTTCAAAAATCCTAATTTTAAGTTTACTTTTGAAAATCTTTTGAAAACTCCTTCAATTTCAAGTTTTAAAATCGTTTTTTGAAAAACTCAAGTAGGGCCCACTCGGGGTGGCACCATATTCGAGTAAGTCAGGGCTAGACTAGGGTTAGTTGATGTCTTGGTTAGTGTTAGAGGTTTAGAAGAGTCAAAACCATTTTGAAAAAACTCATTTTGAAAGTTAATTTTTAAAACTAGTGTTTTTAAAGGTTTTTAAAGGTGTTTTAAAAAGCCAAATGTAGAAAATGCCAAGTGGCATTACATTTGGGGATTTTTTAGGAAAGTCTAGGGGTTAATTAAGCATTAGTTTAGATAATTTAGGCTAGGGGTAGTTAGGTCTTTCCACCCAAAAATTGCCCCCCCTTAGAAGAGTCCAATTTTTTTAAAACATTTGATTTTTAACCTAAATTTTTTTTATAAATAGAAGGCCATAGGGGGTCGATTTTTCCATCTCTCTCCTATTGGATTATTGGAGCTTCTCCCTCCTCTTCAGCCCTTCCTCCATTGCTGAAACTCCAAGGTATGAACTTCTTCACTTTTCTTATTTTATTTAATGCTTTTTAATGCTTTAAACCTAGATTTAGGCTTGGACACCCCTCCTTATGGAAGATCAACCATGGTTTCACCTCAAGAACCATCAAGAACCAGCAAGAACAATCCAAGAAGGTGATCTAACCCTGTTTTGGATAATTTACAGAGATTTTAATCCATTAGAATTGATTTTAACATGATTCTTTGCATTATTAACCAATAAAATATATGATTTACCCTTTTTAATGGGTTAAATCTATGTTTTAAAGGTGATATCAAATTACAGCCATTGATTCCCTGTTTTTAATTTATTTTCATGGTTTATTCATGTTTGTTTTACGTTCTATAGCATAGAAATAAGTTTTTTTTACTGTTTATGGTATATTTTATTTATTTACATTAGTTAATGCATGGTTTTTCAAGTTTCTTAAATTTCTGTGTGTTCTAGGTTTAGAACAGTAAAGATGATGTTATTTCGGATTGAAGAACTCATTGTTTATTTCTGATTTTTTTATATGTGCTGCATGCATGAGTTATTGAGTTACTGTAGAAAAATCAGAGGTTTTGGATCTCGGGAACCCTGTCAACAAAATCAGACATCAAATTGGGTTTTTAAAGCTTTAAAATCGTGGTTAAAATCAAGAAGGTAACTTGCTGTGATGATATTTCTCTCATCTTATATCCGATTTTAGATCTGTAAAGTGATATGGATTCACATTGAGTAGATCTGTCTTCTGTGAAATTTTCGGATTTTTTTATCACTGTTTAGTATTTTTCCCTTTTTAGAGAATCTGTTTTTAAATTTAAAACTCGTTACGGTTTACCAAAACCCAAATCAGACTTGTGTTAGTCATAAATCCCAAACCACAGATCCGATTTTAAATCTGTAAAAAGTGAGTATTGTTATTTTTCTGTCTACTGTTCACCACTAAAATTTCAGAGATTTTTGTTTAGGCTTGATATTTATGTTTGTATTTTCAATCTGGAATAGCTGTTTTAATCCCTGTTAAAAGTGATATATTTTAGCCCAGATTGACGGAAGGGTTTCTCCCTAACCGAAGATGATTTTTCCAATCTGTAAATTGGGAAATCTCTGTTTTTATTCCTAGTTAGTCTTTGTAAAATTTCATAAATTTCCATGGAGATTTGACCCTGGTTCAGGTCTTGGACTGAGACTGGTTGGTGAATTAGGTCAAAAATAGCATATTTTTAGGGTTTAATGCAATTTTCGGATTAATTTAATGTCAAAAAATTATTTTTATGATTTCAATTCTACATTAGGGTTATAACAAGTGCAGGTACCAATTTTTATGGATTTTGGAATCCATTTGATGGCTGAATTAAGCAAATTGCAAAACCAGGTTCCTGAAAGATCCAAAAACACTGCAAAAATCACAAAATTTGTGATATTGTTGGATTTTCGTGCATAAACATATATTTTTAGGGTTTAATCATGTTCATAATCATATTAGGATGCTTTAGGTTTAATTTTGTGCTCATTTGATTTCATTTAGTGCATAAAACCTAAGTTTTTACCAAAATCTATTTCAGAAAACCCTGATTTCAAGGCCATAGTCTTGCTATCGGGGGCAATTTGGTCATTTGACCTAAATTTCAAAATCCCTAACCCTAATTTTCATATTTTTAAGCATGTCACATCATATTTAGCTTAGTTTATTACATTCAAATTTCAAAACTTGCATTTTATCAAAATATCTTTCTAAAAACCCTAATTTCAAGGCCATAGTCTTGTTATTAAGGGTATTTTGGTCATTTGGACCCCAATTTCGAAATTTCATATCTTATCTTCCTTATTTATTCAATTTTATTTCATATTTTATCAATTTTGATTTAAGGGAATCATGGAAAAGGCTTATATCTAGCAAAATCCAACAATTTCCTGATATTGCTGGATAAATCTAGAAAAGCCAACATATTTTCATTAACCAAGTTTTCTAGTTTTGCAGGTACATTGAAGACTTTATTTTTCATGTATTTAAATTTCAATAGTAATGTAATTTGTAATTAAACTTTGGAATAAGAATTTACATTTCCTGCTTAGCTTAGGTAGCATTGCATATAGTTTATTTTTATAATGTTAATGTGTGATGGATGATGATTCATGCATATTTTTATGAATTCACTATGGTCTACACGAATGGCACATGCACTAGCTTCTATGAAGTTTATAAACTTGGTGGAATTTGTATTTATGGCCATAGTCAGAATATGAATGATACTTAGATTTATGATCTTCACATTAGCCACATTCAGCCTACACTCTTAGGCTAACTTCAAAATGCACTGCATTTTTCAAAAATACAAAAAGTATTTCTCAATTCCTTAAATCCATATTCATTCATTTCATGCATTTGCCAATTCCAATCTCAATTCAAAGAAGTTCATTTTCTCAAAATCTCCTAAGTCTTATAGCAAAATCGATTTTTATTTCTCTCAGAAGTACATTTCAAATCCCATTTCACGATTTCTCATGTGATATTATTTCCAAGATTTACATTTTCTAAATATTTCAATCATTCAAAGAAAACATCATGTTTTCAAATGTGCATTTTTCTGAAAATTCATAGCACATGCCTGATTCTATGTGCATTTAGAAATTAGAATATGATTTAGACAGTTGAATAGAGTAGAGCATAAGATTGATCCTTGGTTCAATTACCCCAGTTAAAGGTGGCAGGAACGGTTGAACCTCATACCGACAGGCGAGTCTCATTCTACGGAATTTTCCCGCATTTTAAAAAACGGAGGCGAGTTATTTTCAAAAACTTTTCAAAGGTCAGTTTGATTTGCAAAAGTAAAATTTTGCGATGATAACAGGTTTGGCGACCGAGATGGGACCTGTCTTTGCCTGATCAATCTAATGCTCTACTTAGTTCAAATTGTCAAAATCGATTTCCATGGAATGTCAGCTTTGCTTTATGATATCATGTGAACCTAGGAGCCTAGGCTTGAACCCAGCTGACATGGAATGCATATAGACTAGGTATGGTTTGGTAGGACCATATTGAGGAGAATTATTCATGCTCACATAGACTTAGGTCTAATACAACACTCCTCAATTTAGGAATTGTATGAAAACAATGCTTGCTTCTTCAAATATTTCAAAAATCTATCTCTTTAGGACTTAGAGCCTTCTGTTTGATTGCATGTGCTCATGTTTTTCAAAAATCACCCCACCTATATTGTCCCGGTCTTCACGTTGCTGGGCTCTCTTCCAGAACCATAGTTCGGGACAGAGCCTCACAACTGGGCCACTTATTTGGGTGAAAACCCCCCTGCCACGTACCAAGGGCCATAGTCCAACGTATATCGGCAGGTGCTCAAGGATGTTGGAAAACTTGAACCTAGAACCGGAGAAATTGATTTTATGCCACGTACATCGAGCCTTGGCTTGAGTATATAGGCATAACTGGATTGGACACAGATGATCTGAACCTTAGAGTTAGGATTAAGGTCCCACAACCATTTCAAAATTTGTGCATCTAAAGTCAGCTTTTAGGGAATGCTGTATGTGCATACTTGTTTGTGCAGAATGTGATTGAATATGTTATAGTCATATTTTCTAGAAATACTGGACGATTTTTCAAAATTCCCCAGTCCATGTCCATGTACTGTCTATGTTTTAAATCCTGGACGATTTTCAAAACACTTCATTTTATAAAGTACTTCCTTATATTTCATTAAACCCTGGACGATTTTCATAAAATTCCTCCATTTTCTTCAAAACTCCGGGTGATTTCCCATCTTTCATGTCTTCTGGATCTCGAATTTCCTGCTTTATTTTTATCCTGCCTGCATTTTTCTCAAAATTCCTGTATTTTTCTCAAATCTTATTCCAATTTCCATGTCTTCCAGTCCGATGGCATCCAGTCAACTTGATTCAGTCTTCTCTGAGGGTCACATCTCCTACGAGGACGAAATTTTTCTTTTAGGGGGGTAGAATGTAATACCCAAAATTTTTAATGATTTATAAATTCTGAAGAAAATTCAAGTTTTAATTTTTATTTATTTTGAATGTGAATTATAGTATTAAAACCCTTATTTTTATGGTTAGTATTGTTCAAAGTAAAGATCTGAATATATATTTAAAATCCAGACAAAATTTTGTTGAGACTTGTTCGAAAATCAGAATTCAGGGACATTCTAGTCATTAATCAAATTGTCAAAGGGTAGCTTAGTATTTTGCCAATTCAATGGCATTTTTCGGTAAAATACCCAACTATATAAGGTCAAAATAGCAATCTTTCTTTTAGGATATTTTCAGGGAATTAATAAAATTGTCAGGGACGAAAATGGTAATTTACCATTCTCAATGGCAGGCTATGTAATTTATTGAACTACAGAAGGACACTCAAGTAATTTTAAATTCCCTTATGGCAGTTCTGAAAGATGGAATTTGAATTAGGTTATAAAAGGTATAAAAAATTAGCAATCAAATAAAATATAATATTTTATATTAAAATATTCAAGAGACCATGGTTTTGGAAAACCACTGGCCCAAAACCAAGGGCAGCCATGGTTTTTCCAAAACCATGAGCTGACAAGTGTCACCTCACAATGAGGAGGTGACACCCATCCCTTTTCTCTCTCTGACACATGTAAAAAAAATGAATAAAATATTAAAAAAATGACAAGTGTCAAAATAAATTAATATTTTAATTAAATTAGGTGACAAATGTCACCAAAATGGACCCATAAGGGGGGGCGACACCTCCTCTCTCTCCTATAAATACCCCTCACCCCCTCTCTCTCTACCCAAGTCCAAGACTCCTTCTCTCTCTAAGATCTCTCTCTCCTACTTTCTCTCTCTACCTTTGAATTTCTCTCTCTAGATTTTAGTTTAAAAACTCCGTAGAATCTCAGATTTTTTCTGAGAAACCTATTCTATCCCTTTTCCTCTTCCCTTAAGCGAAGTTCGTTCTTCTGCAAGAAGCTTCGTCAGATCAGAAACAGCCTCGGAAGCGTTGCCTGCAGGAGTTCTGCTAAACTTAGCAGAAAGGTCGGATTTGGATAGCGGAAGCGCTGCTCAAATCAACTAAACAAGGTTAGTATTTAGAAACCCTCTTCTAAATTTGAATTTATACTTTCTGAGCTTCCCTATTCTCTTTCTGAACCCCAACTCTATTTCTTTTGGATTTAAATTTTGGCAATTTTGCCAAAATTTAATCCAACCCAGCCTTTACATAGGGGAAGCTCTATTCAAATTTTTCTAAATATTTTTAAGTATTCCGAACTACTTTAGCAGTAGTTCTGGCAAAATTTTATAAAAGACTTTTGAAAAATTGAGTTTTTATAGCAGGAGTTCTGTCAAAATGATTTAAAGATTTTTGAAAAAAGTAGAATTAGTATAGCAGTAATTCTGACCAAATTTTTAAATAATTTCTAAAGATTAATTATTTTAATCAGAATTTTGGCAAAAGTTTTTCAGATAGTTTAGAAATTTTCAGTTTATTTAGTAGAAGTTATATCAAAATTTTTATAACTATTTCAGAAAAAAATCGATTTTTATAAAGGAAATTTTGTTAAAAATTTTAAAAATCCTTTTAAATATTTAAATTAATTTTTTTGAAAAAACTTTATAAAAATATTTGTGATGCAAAGTCATGTTCGAATTCTTACAACTCGAATTCAAGTTCAAACCCTTTTTCGAACATTTGAGTTATTACAGAGGAAACTCTGTGAAAATTCTTATAAAAGTTTTAAAGTCAATTACAAATAAATTTTTAGATTTTTAATAATTTCTTCAAAAGATACTTCTTTAAATCATAGGGCAAATACTACTCAAAATTTGATATAAAAATATTAACTAATATAATGAATTCTATCAGATTAAATCAAAGCACGAGCGCTTTATCCTATCGAAATCCAAGTAAGTTATTCTATCAAAATCTTATAATTTTATATTAGACATGCTTTTGATTCATGTTTTTAATTCATGCATGATTATTTAAATTTGATTCTTGATCAAATGCATATTTTAATATCCGCATGAATAAATATTTGTTTTGAATGACAAGATTTTCAATCTTATGATTTGAATAAAATTTGGATGGATACTATGATCAAAACTTTGATTTTGATAAAAGAAATTTGTATAGCATGTTGATTTTCGAAAGATTTTATTGTTGCGGGAGTCATGTCTATACAAACTTAATTCTCGCCTTCATAGGCGAATGCTCGTTGTGATAGAGCAAAATTCTGGAGGGGCTGGATACATATGAACCGTGTTTATTTGAAAGGAATGATTTGGCTATTGAGCCTAGTTTTTGAAAAGATGAAAAGTCCTATAAAAGAATCCTTCAAGCCCATCTAGGTTTAGCCTACCCTGGAAGGGGTAGTGGTACAACCAGGAGTGACATTGTGAAGATGATGATTGTTGGGAGCGATAGATTCCCTGGACCTCCTGTCACTCGGGTTGAGGAGGTCGAGACATCGGGTCTCAAGGCTGCCGCATGCCAGTGGATGCATCCAACTCTCCTTGTTTGCTCGCCATTGCTGAGAATCTTTCCGATCGTTGACCGCTCACTTGGGAGCCCGTTTCACTCAGGTATCCGGGTAATCCACAATAGAATAATATACCCCCGGAATACTTAGTTTGAGATCGGAGTACTCTCCACCGTACCAGGAGGGCGTTAATATCGAAACAATGACCTCTTTCTTTCACAGAATTTGATCTGA
Source organism: Nuphar pumila (assembly GCF_984573655.1). NCBI lineage: Eukaryota > Viridiplantae > Streptophyta > Magnoliopsida > Nymphaeales > Nymphaeaceae > Nuphar > Nuphar pumila. The sequence continues at coordinate 25,086,397 of NC_143259.1, read as the reverse complement.
GATTATGCATTATTTTAAATTGTTTTTAATTGCCTTATTTTGCATAATTGTTCTTGAATAAATGCATTTTGATTTGTAAATTATTGAAATCATGCTTAATATTTGAATTGTATGGTTTTGATTAATGACTTACTTGGCTATCATAAGTCTAACCCCGTTTTATGGGGATTTCAGGTTCAAATATGGAATAGGAAATCTTACAATGGATGTTAGACAAGTGTGGCATCGAAGAATCCAGATTCTCAAGATCCTGAGATTAATTTAGGATTTATTTTAAATTTAATCCTAAATGTTTTCATTTTTTAACCTTGTGAAAAGACTATGTATATAATGTTGATATAAATTATTGTTGTTTTTGTTGTTAATTGGAATGTGACGTGCCTGAGGTTTAGAAAACCGAAAATCAAAAGTTATTTCCGCTGTTTAAAAAAAAATAATAATCTGCATTTTCAAAGGTTTTAAAACCCCGGGGCGTTACAGTTGGTATCAGAGCAGAGTTTTGGGAAATCTGGTTCGAGATCCACCTTGTTCATACATTACACTGTAAGTATGTACTTTAAATTTTTATTTTATTATTATTGTTGAATCATTATTCTTCTTATAGATGACTCCTCAAGATCTGGTCAATATCATTAAAAAACTTGTCAAGGATGTTCAAAAGCTAGAAGAATCACAGACAGTACAAAAACGGGTGGTGGATAATTTAGAAAATCAAGTTCGAAGTCTCACAAAAGAAAAAGAAAACTTAGAAAAATGTCATAGGTGTTTACAGACCCATTTATCACAACCTTGCCCACTGGAATTGGAAGAATGTTTATTTTGTGGAGAAGTTGGGCATATAGAAAAAGAATGCCAAGTGAAGATGGGTTGCATTAAAAGACACCAAGCCGCTGAAAACCTACCAGATCAACAATCTCGTGTGGTTATTCTTGCTCCTCCTCCTCCAATGGAACCTATTGTCATTTCATCTGACTCACCCATAGTACCTGCTTCTGCACCCACTTTAACTCCTTTGAACTTTGTATTTTCAGTCCAACCCCCTGATCCTATATATACCCCAAGAGAACCTACGGATGATCTTAGCTTATATTTAGGAAATCCAGATAAAAAAATTTATAATATAGATCCAAATGTTGCAGGACCTTCTCATCCACCAGGGCGGATTAGGAACAAGAGGAATTATTTGGGAAAATTCCTCAAGCTTCCATAGGATATCTTTTATTAACTTTTGTTAAATATGTAAATTCTTGTAAATTTGGGTTTTGATGTATATATATGTTCATATGAATAAATGTTCTTTCTACTTTAATCTAAGTCTGATCATTATTTATCAAGGATGCCTCGTCAAGCATCAAAGAAGCAATCCAAGGAGCATAATGGACAACAAGAATTCATTATGGAAACATTAAATAATTTGGCAGCTGTTATAAGAGATCAGAATCAGAATAGGCAAGACTCAGCTACATCTTCAAAATCCTGTCAAAACCATAATGAAGTATCTTATGAGAAGTTTCTCAAATTAGATCCACCTACATTTTCAGGAAAGATGGATCCAGAAGCTGCAGAGGTTTGGATCCGAGAAATAGAAAAGATTTTTCGTGTTCTGACCGTACCTGAAGATCGTAAGGTGAACTATGCAGCATACAGATTAAAGGGAGATGCAGAAAGGTGGTGGGCATCCACCTTAGAAATTAAATTTAGCAATGGATCTGTTACTTGGGAGCAATTTATTGAAGTTTTCTATGCTGCATATTTCCCCAAGCATGAAAGAAGTCGTAAGATGAGGGAATTCCTTGAATTACTACAAGGAGGACTCTCTTTATCTGAATACATTACTAAATTCAGAAATTTAGAGAAGTATTGCCCAAATGTCTATAATACGGAAGACGAGAGGGCAATGAAATTTACTAGAGGATTGAAACCAGTTCTACGAACCAAAGTCCTCACTAGTAGGCCAGAAACTTTAGACAAGGCGGTGGAAATAGCTACATTGATACAAGAAGATTGGGAAGAAATACAGAAGAATCAATCTGGCAGAACGGTTTCTCAATTCAGAGGCCAAAGGAGTTGGCCTAAAAGAAATTTTGAAGGAAGAAGGTTCATCCCTCCAGCAAAGAGGCCACGACAGCAGTTTCAAGTCAATCAACCACAATTACCAGCTACACAACTACCAGCTAGATCATGTCAGAATTGCTATCGATCCCATCCAGGACAACCCTGCCCCCGAACAACTGGTGGTTGTTTATATTGTGGTAAGTCTGGCCATTTCATTAAAGACTGCTATAAAAAGGAAATGGATGAACATGCTCGAGGCCTTATTAGACCTCGCCCTCAACAACAACCCCAGTATCCGTACCAACAACAACAACAACAACAGCAACAACAACAACCACAACAACAACAACGACCGCAGAATAAAAAAGTACCAGGTCGCGTTTATGCCGCCAATATTGATCAACTACCTAAGGGTGACCTGATTCAAGGTACTTTATCTATAGCTGGACATGCTGCTTTTACTCTATTTGATTGTAGTTCAACTCATTCTTTTATTTCCAAGAAGTTTACTACTTTACTTAATATGCCTATCAAGTCTTTGAACTGTGCTCTGGAAATAGTCAACCCAGTAGGATGTAAATCTTTTTGTGGGTTATACTTGCCAAATCTAGAAGTATATATTGAAGGACAGAATTTACCTGTTGACCCAATTCTATTAGACATGTCAGATTTTGATATTATATTGGGTATGGATTGGCTACATCAACATCATGCAAGAATATTTTGTCAGGAAGGAAAAGTTACTTTTCTCAACCAGGTATTCCTAAGGTAGAATTTAGATTATCCAATTCTACTCCTAAAAATTGAGTTATTTCTTCTTTAAAGGCCCAGAAATATTTGAGGAATGGATGTACGGCCTTTCTAGTCAGCATTACTCTTGCCAGACCAGCAGAAATTTCTCTTGAAAGTCTGGATATTGTTCGTGAATTTTCAGATGTTTTTCCTGATGAATTACCAGGACTTCCTCCACATAGAGAGATAGAATTCGGTATTGAGTTAATGCCAGGAACTGCACCAATTTCTAAAGCTCCTTATAGGATGGCTCCAGCAGAACTCACAGAATTAAAAAAGCAAGTATACTATCCACCCAGGAAGTACAAAGATGTTCAAAGATTTGCAAAGAAAGTACTGGTGGACTGGTATGAAGAGAGATGTGGCAAATTATGTTTCAAAGTGTTTGATTTGCCAACAAGTTAAGGCAGAACATCAGAAGCCAGGTGGAATGATGCAACAAATTGAAATTCCACAATGGAAATGGGAAGAAATTACTATGGATTTCATAGTGGGTTTACCAAAAACTCGAAAACAGCATGATGCAATTTGGGTTATTATTGACCGATTAACTAAATCAGCTCACTTTCTACCTATTCGTATAAGTCAATCTTTGGAAAGTCTGGCAGATTTATACATTCAAGAGATTGTAAGACTACATGGAATACCATTTTCAATTATCTCTGATCGTGATCCCAGGTTTACTTCTCGATTCTGGAACCAACTTCAGCAGGCTTTGGGAACAAAGTTAAAGTTCAGTTCTGCATTTCATCCCCAAACTGATGGGCAATCAGAGCGTACTATTCAAACTCTGGAAGATATGTTACGCGCCTGTATGCTAGAATGGAAAGAAGATTGGGATATTCATATTATGCTAGCTGAATTCGGTTATAATAATAGTTATCATACCAGTATTGGAATGGTGTCATACGAAGCTTTATATGGAAGACCTTGTCGATCGTCACTCTATTGGAATGAAATTGGTGAACGAAAGTTAGAGTCACCAATGATACTACAACATTATACTCAACAAGTAAATTTGATCCGAGACAGACTACGCGCTGCCCAGAGCCGACAAAAAGGATATGCTGATCAAAGACGGAAAGAACACGCTTTTGAAGTTGATGATATGGTCTTCGTCAAAGTATCTCCAACCAAAAGTGTGTTCAGATTTGGAAAGAAGGGAAAGTTAAGTCCTAGATTTGTAGGACCTTTTAAGATTCTAGAACGAATCGGTGAAACTGCTTATAGAATCGAATTGCCTCCTCAGTATGCACAGATTCATAATGTATTTCATGTTTCAATGCTGCGAAAATATGTTTATGATCCATCTCATATTATCCAACATCAAGATATAGCAATTCGAGAAGACATGACTGTTGAGGAAAAGCCTATAGAAATTATGGATAGAAGAGATCAAATTTTGAGAACAAAGACTATTCCTCTGGTTAAAGTCAGATGGCAACATCACGGAATTGAAGAATGTACTTGGAAACCTGAAAACAGCATCAGAGAGAAGTATCCAGAATTGTTTGTTTAAATTATACATAAATTTCGAGGACGAAATTTTTCTTTTAGAGGGGTAGAATGTAATACCCAAAAATTTTAATGATTTATAAATTCTGAAGAAAATTCAAGTTTTAATTTTTATTTATTCTGAATATGAATTATAGTATTAAAACCCTTATTTTTATGGTTAGTATTGTTCAAAGTAAAGATCTGAATATATATTTAAAATCCAGACAAAATTTTGTTGAGGCTTGTTCGAAAATCAGAATTCAGGGACATTCTAGTTATTAATCAAATTGTCAAAGGGTAGCTTAGTAATTTGCCAATTCAGTGGCATTTTTCGGTAAAATACCCAACTATATAAGGTCAAAATAGTAATCTTTCTTTTAGGATATTTTCAGGGAATTAATAAAATTGTCAGGGACGAAAATGGTAATTTACCATTCTCAATGGCAGGCTATGTAATTTATTGAACTACAAAAGGACACTCAAGTAATTTTAAATTCCCTTATGGCAGTTCTGAAAGATGGGATTTGAATTAGGTTATAAAAGGTATAAAAAAATTAGCAATCAAATAAAATATAATATTTTATATTAAAATATTCAAGAGACCATGGTTTTGGAAAACCACTGGCCCAAAACCAAGGGCAGCCATGGTTTTTCCAAAACCATGAGCTGACAAGTGTCACCTCACAATGAGGAGGTGACACCCATCCCTTTTCTCTCTCTGACACATGTAAAAAAAATGAATAAAATATTAAAAAAATGACAAGTGTCAAAATAAATTAATATTTTAATTAAATTAGGTGACAAATGTCACCAAAATGGACCCATAAGGGGGGGCGACACCTCCTCTCTCTCCTATAAATACCCCTCACCCCCTCTCTCTCTACCCAAGTCCAAGACTCCTTCTCTCTCTAAGATCTCTCTCTCTCCTACTTTCTCTCTCTACCTTTGAATTTCTCTCTCTAGATTTTAGTTTAAAAACTCCGTAGAATCTCAGATTTTTTCTGAGAAACCTATTCTATCCCTTTTCCTCTTCCCTTAAGCGAAGTTCGTTCTTCTGCAAGAAGCTTCGTCAGATCAGAAACAGTCTCGGAAGCGTTGCCTGCAGGAGTTCTGCTAAACTTAGCAGAAAGGTCGGATTTGGATAGCGGAAGCGCTGCTCAAATCAACTAAACAAGGTTAGTATTTAGAAACCCTCTTCTAAATTTGAATTTATACTTTCTGAGCTTCCCTATTCTCTTTCTGAACCCCAACTCTATTTCTTTTGGATTTAAATTTTGGCAATTTTGCCAAAATTTAATCCAACCCAGCCTTTACATAGGGGAAGCTCTATTCAAATTTTTCTAAATATTTTTAAGTATTCCGAACTACTTTAGCAGTAGTTCTGGCAAAATTTTATAAAAGACTTTTGAAAAATTGAGTTTTTATAGCAGGAGTTCTGTCAAAATGATTTAAAGATTTTTGAAAAAAGTAGAATTAGTATAGCAGTAATTCTGACCAAATTTTTAAATAATTTCTAAAGATTAATTATTTTAATAAGAATTTTGGCAAAAGTTTTTTAGATAGTTTAGAAATTTTCAGTTTATTTAGTAGAAGTTATATCAAAATTTTTATAACTATTTCAGAAAAAAATCGATTTTTATAAAGGAAATTTTGTTAAAAATTTTAAAAATCCTTTTAAATATTTAAATCATTTTTTTTGAAAAAACTTTATAAAAATATTTGTGATGCAAAGTCATGTTCGAATTCTTACAACTCGAATTCAAGTTCAAACCCTTTTTCGAACATTTGAGTTATTACAGAGGAAACTCTGTGAAAATTCTTATAAAAGTTTTAAAGTCAATTACAAATAAATTTTTAGATTTTTAATAATTTCTTCAAAAGATACTTCTTTAAATCATAGGGCAAATACTACTCAAAATTTGATATAAAAATATTAACTAATATAATGAATTCTATCAGATTAAATCAAAGCACGAGCGCTTTATCCTATCGAAATCCAAGTAAGTTATTCTATCAAAATCTTATAATTTTATATTAGACATGCTTTTGATTCATGTTTTTAATTCATGCATGATTATCTAAATTTGATTCTTGATCAAATGCATATTTTAATATCCGCATGAATAAATATTTGTTTTGAATGACAAGATTTTCAATCTTATGATTTGAATAAAATTTGGATGGATACTATGATCAAAACTTTGATTTTGATAAAAGAAATTTGTATAGCATGTTGATTTTCGAAAGATTTTATTGTTGCGGGAGTCATGTCTATACAAACTTAATTCTCGCCTTCATAGGCGAATGCTCGTTGTGATAGAGCAAAATTCTGGAGGGGCTGGATACATATGAACCGTGTTTATTTGAAAGGAATGATTTGGCTATTGAGCCTAGTTTTTGAAAAGATGAAAAGTCCTATAAAAGAATCCTTCAAGCCCATCTAGGTTTAGCCTACCCTGGAAGGGGTAGTGGTACAACCAGGAGTGACATTGTGAAAATGATGATTGTTGGGAGCGATAGATTCCCTGGACCTCCTGTCACTCGGGTTGAGGAGGTCGAGACATCGGGTCTCAAGGCTGCCGCATGCCAGTGGATGCATCCAACTCTCCTTGTTTGCTCGCCATTGCTGAGAATCTTTCCGATCGTTGACCGCTCACTTGGGAGCCCGTTTCACTCAGGTATCCGGGTAATCCACAATAGAATAATATACCCCCGGAATACTTAGTTTGAGATCGGAGTACTCTCCACCGTACCAGGAGGGCGTTAATATCGAAACAATGACCTCTTTCTTTCACAGAATTTGATCTGAGATTATGCATTATTTTAAATTGTTTTTAATTGCCTTATTTTGCATAATTGTTCTTGAATAAATGCATTTTGATTTGTAAATTATTGAAATCATGCTTAATATTTGAATTGTATGGTTTTGATTAATGACTTACTTGGCTATCATAAGTCTAACCCTGTTTTATGGGGATTTCAGGTTCAGATATGGAATAGGAAATCTTACAATGGATGTTGGACAAGTGTGGCATCGAAGAATCCAGATTCTCAAGATCCTGAGATTAATTTAGGATTTATTTTAAATTTAATCCTAAATGTTTTCATTTTTTAACCTTGTGAAAAGACTATGTATATAATGTTGATATAAATTATTGTTGTTTTTGTTGTTAATTGGAATGTGACGTGCCTGAGGTTTAGAAAACCGAAAATCAAAAGTTATTTCCGCTGTTTAAAAAAAAAATAATCTGCATTTTCAAAGGTTTTAAAACCCCGGGGCGTTACACGGAGAGTCGATTCTAGTCGAAGGATGCACCTATGCCTTGCAGTCTTGGTTCCTCTGACATGTGCCAGTCCGAGCCAGTTCCTTCAGATACAGTGGTGAGAAGCTCCTTCCAGTTGCACGATACCGGTTCTTGATCGACAACCTTCAGGAGGAAGAGGTCGTATGGGACTTCTTTGATCGCCAGGAATCACTTCCCAGATATACTTATGCATACGGCAAGCGATTCAGGCTACTGGGCCCGTTCTTCTGCGCATATTATCATCCAGAGCGGTGTGTCAGGCAATTCTCTCAGAGGCAGAAGCGCGTAGAGATTCGTCCACTAGCCGGGGTTCTGCAAGAATTCGATCTCACATCAGATCAGTGGTCCGGAGCATACCATTCTGCCAGACATGGCTGGGATTCCTTTGTCAATCTTACTATTTTTCCTGGTCCTCGAGTATCCTCTGATTATCCAGAGTGGTGGAAAATTGTTTGTCCCCCTCCCCTCTGTCAAGTGTATTATTGATAAAATCATGTTTTTCCTCTCAATAAAAATTCCTTTATTTTACATTGGTTTGACGACCTCGCCTAGGTAACAAGGCATATTTTCAGTTGTTTATCTTGCAAAGAATAGCAACGCAATTATCGTAATCCCAGCGACGACTCAATCCCTAGTAATGGGATTTTATTTCAATTGTCTACCAAAATTCTCAACAAATATTTTCCTCGAAACCAAATTTCCTTCAGAAGCCTAATCATCAGTTCTACCTTGCAGAGAGCATCAGTAACATTCAGGAGAGCATTTGTGATACTCGATGGGTCAGACAAGGTCTGAAAAGAAAGCCGCATCAGTTGAAGGCGTCGCGTACTCAGTCACTTCAGAAGAGGAAATGGACTCACCCCGATCAGTCAGAAGTCAAGGTCAGCAAGCAGAGGATGATGTTGATCCTCAGATATATGCTATGTTCAAAGAGATGATGACCAAAATGTTGACAGAACAAGCTGAAGCTAGTACAGAAAAGATCAAGGTCAAGCAGAGGGCAAAAGGCCGGTCAGCCAAGAAAGTTTTAAAACTATCCAAGAAATATATCCAACACAAGGATATATCTGATGAGTCAGAATCAGCAGATGATACTGACAAAGAGTATGAAAATAAGCAAGAATTCAAAAGGTCGACTCAGGGGCAGGGATCGGCCTACAAATCCAAGAATCAGTCTGTTGACGACCCTACGCAGTCACAACTGAAAGATGTGGTGAATATGGTTAAAGATCTTCAAGCGCGTGACAAGGGTAAAAGAGTCTTTACAAGTGAAGACTTCTATGATGGACTGGATGGGGATGATGATCTTGATAATCTCCCTAAGAAATTTATCAAGTTTGATGGTTCGGGTGACCCAAAAGCACATCTCGCACTATTCTTCGCAGAATGTTTCAGGTTCAAGAGGAACAATCGTGCCTTATTTCTCTGCTTCCCTCGCAGTTTGGAAGGTGTCGCAGCAAAGTGGTACTCAGAGCACATTAATCCGATGGAACTGAAAGAATTTGACAAAGTGGTCAATTTATTTATTAAGCGCTTTCTATTCAATGCTGAAGCACTCCCGACTCTCAGTCATCTCTGCAGTCTAAGGCAGAAGGAAAACGAGAAGGCCAGGGATTTCATTCATAGATGGAGATTCGCTTGCAATAAGATGTGCGAGCCAATAGCAGAAAGACACGCACTATCTTTGATCCTGAGCAACTTCTCGCAACCCCTGAGGGGACTAATTTCTACATCTCCATCAAAGAGCTTCATAGAACTAACAGAACGAGCCGAATGGCTCGAGTTGAGTATGGAGAACGGGTCTTATGAAGGTTTTATGTTTACAAAGAATAACAGTCAACAAGAATCAAAGAAAAAAGCCCATTTTACCTACTCTGCCAGTAACAGCAAGAATCGAAACAAAGAAAATGAAAAAAATCATAGTTATGCTTCAGGAGGGTCAAATCCCAACAAAAGTGATCAGAAAGGCAAGTCGATTATTCAATATGATAAGCAGCCACAGCAAACCCTCGAACAAAGATCAAGACCACAAGAAAAGCCGAAGCGGGAAGGATGGAGTTATAACCCCAAGTTTACTCCTCTAGACCAGTCCCTCGAGACAGTATTAGAATATATGCTCGGCAGTGATATGATTAAGCTTCCAAGGGTAGCTGACCCGCCAGTAGTTATGGGAAAAATGAAGGACAGATTCTGCAAGTTCCACCGAACTGTGGGACATGATACCAAGAACTGTTTCGTTCTCAAAAACATCATACAAGATTATATTGACAAAAATCTGTTAGTAGAAGGGGCTGAAGATGAGAAAATGGAGATTCTAAAACAGCCTTTCTTGCAGCAATCAACAGCAATGATATCTGATCATCCCTTTCAGCCACAAGATCATATCCGACCATGCCCTAGCAGTGATATCAATGTGCAGCATCAGGTATTAGTATTGCATAAGGCCCAGTCCAGTTCTCAAAAGATGAACCTCGTTTCAGCATTCAGTAAGCTGAAAGTTTCGAGAGAACCCGCTAGAATATCTCCAGAGGTAGCCAAAAGAATGCCATGGTTACCCAAGAACCTTGTCAAATCTACTTCGGAAAAAGGGAGAAAACCAGAAGAAAAGGTCGACACGGTGCAAAGACCAATCACTGCCCTCTCTAATATCCCTATCCTTGAGTTGGCACGTGCCTCTCCTAAGCATCAGCAAGTCCTTGATGATTTACTGCGAAAAATCAAGGTCAAGCCAGACACCACACCTGAAGACATGGCTCAGATCGTTAATCAGGCCATGACCAATGCTCCCATAACCTTCTCAGATGAGGATCTGCCAAAACCTCACGCATTTCATAACAATGCCTTGTACATTGTGCTGTGAACCCGGGGAATGACTATACCCCACGTGCTTGTAGATGGAGGCAGTAGCCTCAACATTTGTCCTGAAATGACTGCCAAGGCTCTGGGTATAAAAGAAGAAGAGTATACACCGGATCCGATCACCATTTATGGGTTTGATAATCATGGACAGACAACAAAGGGAAAGATCTTCTTGGAAATATTTATCAACTACTTTGTTCATACAGTGCTTTTCCATGTCGTCAACGTGCCACCAACGTATAATCTTCTACTGGGAAGAACATGGATTCATAATGCCAACGCCGTGCCTTCCACTCTGCATCAGTGCATCAAGTGGTCTAAAGGTGGCATGATAACTACTGTTTTGGGGGAAGATCCTGAAGAGAGGCTACCTCAGCCTATGATCCCTAGGCCAACTTATACTGCTGATATCCCTAGCATTAGGGAAAGTGAAGAAATTGTTCTCAGTGAAAGCCTTGAAATGCTAAAGTTAGGAGCAACATCAGAGACAAATCACACAGCAGCGATGGTCCAATGGCAAGGACCACATTTCTTTAAGATTGGGGGTCGTCTCGATTACAGTACTTTCAAGGACTATCCTCTTTTCTCGCAGTTTGTTAGGACCAAGAAAGGATTTGACCTGTTACTGAAGCATGGTTATCAGCCTTTCAAAGGATTGGGCAAGAACGGAGATGGCCGGCTAGAGCCAGTGATCCCTGATCAGCATCCGCGCAGGGCAGGACTAGGATTCACGGGCAAAAGATCCCACAAAAATATTGTCTTCATTAAAGGGATCCATTAAAAATTTTCTACCATCTGTCTTTTCTATTTCATTTATTTGATTTTTTGCAGTTTGTAGGGACAATGTCCCATTTCAGTTCATTTTAAATGTCCTTATTTCATTTCAAGTCTTCAATAAAGTTATCAAGTTTCTCGTCTATCTGGATGTCATCTTTCTCTTATTCCTCTGTAATTTGTCTTCAAAATTCATTTGTTCTTATTTTTATTCCCATGCAATTTATGTCATAGTAAAGGAGCTTTCTCTAAAAGCTATTCCTTTTCAAAATTTCAGAATGTCTTCTCAACCGATAAAAAGGTTAGTCATTAATCCTTCAATCCTATCGAAACCGGCAAAGATATATCGGGTCCGCGCAAGAACAGGGGACAGTAAGGTCACAAAGCAGTCAGAAGAAATGGCAGAATTCGATTCGTCGCTTCCAGAGTTGCCAGAATTTGCAGGGATTCAAAAACAAGATGAACCATCGACCCTAGTCCAGGATCCGACTGAGGACATCAATATTGGTTCAGAAGATAGTCCGAAAATTCTCAAGATCAGCACCAGCCTAAGTACAGATGAGAAGGAAAGGCTCATTGACTTTCTCAAGCAGCACCAAGAAGTATTCGCATGGACTTATGAAGATATGCCCGGTTTAGATCCTAAATTGGTGGAACATCGACTCATTCTGAAGCCTGATGCGAAACCTATTAAACAGAAGTTAAGGAAAATGGATCCTCGAATCGAGCAACAGGTCAAGGAAGGACTTGAGGACTTGCTTAAAGCAGGATTCATTCGAGCAATAGATTATCTGGACTGGTTGGCGAATATCGTTGCAGTTCCCAAGAAAAATGGCAAAGTGCGAATTTGTATCGACTTTCGCGATCTCAATAAAGCTACTCCGAAGGATGACTATCCCCTCCCAAATATTGACCTCCTAGTTGATAGCACGGCTGGGCATGCCATGTTTTCCTTCATGGACGGATACTCCAGATATAATCAGATCAAGTTAGCCACTCGTGACCAATCCAAAACATCCTTCACTACGCCATGGGGCACTTTATGTTATACGGTCATGCCGTTTGGGCTTAAAAATGCTGGGGCAACCTATCAGCGTGCAATGGCCGCCATTTTCCATGATCAGATGCACAAGACCATGGATGCATACGTTGATGACATCTTGGTCAAATCCAAGGAGGAAGGAGACCATATCGATGCCTTAAGTCAAGTCTTCAAGCGGCTTATTCTTTATAAGCTAAGACTCAACCCTCAGAAGTGTGTCTTCGGAGTTGAATCAGGCAAATTGCTAGGCTTCTTGGTCAGCAAAAAGGGGATAGAAATGGATCCCGCTAAAGCAAAGGCCATCATTGACATGCCACCTCCAACTACTCTTAAGGAATTGCGTAGTCTTCAGGGACGTATGCAATCAATTCGGAGATTCATATCCAACCTTGCCATGAGATGTGAACCTTTCAATCATCTACTCAGAAAAGGAGTGAAATTTGAATGGGGACCAGAGTGTCAGCAATCGTTTGAGCGTATCAAGAAATATCTTCTTAATCCGCCCGTTCTAAAGCCACCAGAATTGGGAAAGCCTCTCTTGCTATACGTTTCAGTTAACCAAGCCGCTTGTGGCGGATTCTTGGCACAATATGAAGAAGGCAGTTTGGTTGAACATGTCATTTACTATGTAAGCAAGACTTTCATTGACTACGAGAAGAAATATTCTCAAATAAAGAAGACATGCCTAACACTGGTATGGATGTGTCAGAAGCTGAGACATTACTTGTTAGCATCAGAAGTCAAGATTCTCTCAAAACTTAATCCTCTCAAGTATATTCTCGAACAACCTTTTCTTAGTGGACGGATTGCTAAGTGGCAAGTCATGTTAATGCAGTATGATCTGGGGTATGTTTCTCAGCAATCTATCAAAGGTCAAGCAATTGCAGACCAATTGGCAGATTTTCCTTTAGCAGAAGATGTTAGAATCGAGGATAGCTTTTCCGATGAGCGGATCTGTAATGTTCAACAATCCCCAGTTTGGAATCTGTTTTTCGACGGATCATAGAACATGGTCGGCATAGGAGTCGGAATCTTGCTTATCACACCAGAGAAAGAGATGATCCCCTTTTCTCTGAAACTGGATTTTCAGTGTACCCATAATATGGTCGAGTATGAAGCTTTAATACAAGGTATGAGAATTTTGCAAGACTTCAATGTTCAGAGGGTACATGCTTTCGGCGATTCATTGCTCGTCGTCAGCCAAGTCAAAGCTGAATGGCAGGTAAAAGATCAGAAGCTGCTCCCTTACCAAAAGATCGTTTTATCCCTTATCAACAATTTCGATGAATTTCAGCTTTTCCATATCAAAAGAGAGTTTAATCAAATAGCTGATGGTTTGGCCAGCCTGGGCTCCATTATGTCTTTCAGAAATGGAGAATCTTGTCGCTCCTTTGAAATCGGTAGACTTGACCAACCTGCCTTCGTTCCGGTAATGCAAGTCAACCAGGCGGAACAGAAAAAGAAGCCTTGGTATCAAGTATCAAAAACTTTATTGAAACTGGTGAGCTTCCACCAGAACTATCAAAGAAGGAGCAAAAAGCAATTCAGCATATGTTCGCCCGCTATTTTATCCTTGCCAATGTTCTTTATCGTCGTGGGTTCAGTTCTGAGTATTCCAGGTGCTTAGACGAAGAAGAAGCTAAAGAAATCATACGAGAAGCGCATGAAGGTATTTGCGGTGGTCATGTCGGCTACCAAACCCTTGTTAAACAAATCATTCGGGCAGGATACTATTGGAGAACCATGCAGCAAGACTGCTATCGTTTTGTGAAGAAGTGCGTTCAGTGTCAGATACACGCACCTTTCATTCATGCGCCAGCCACGTACTTGCAATCAGTCGTGTCTCCATGGCCAATTTCTATGTGGGCCTTCGACGTCGTAGGACCCATCTCTCCTTCAGCTTCTAATGGTCATAAATATTTCCTTGCCGCAACAGAGTATTTCACCAAATGGGTTGAAGTCGTCACTCTGCGTACGATGGAGGGTCGACATGTAGTCTCTTTCATTCATAAGAACATTCTTTGTCGTTTCGGTATACCGCACGACATCGTGTCAGATAATGATACTCATTTCAAGAATGAGAGAATGAAGATCTTTTGTTCAAAATTCAGAATTCATCATCATTTTTCAGCTCCTTATTATCCACAAGGAAATGGTCAGGCAGAAGCAACCAACAAAAGTTTGATCCGCATCTTGGAAAGAACCGTTGAGACAGGTCGTGATTGGCACGAGAAAATTCATGATGCACTTTGGGCATATCGAACTACCATTCGAACCCCAACCAATGCGACTCCTTCAGAACTTGTTTATGGGACTGAGGTGGTGTTACCTCTTCATGTTCAGAAACCCGCCCTTAAGTTCGCATCTCTTTTAGAGCTACCACTCGATCAGTATCAGCAACAGAGATTGGTACAGTTAGATTTACTCGATGAAAAAAGACTCAAAGCAGCAGAACACGCTCAGTCTTATCGTCAGAGGATAGCAAGGCAATATGCCAAGTCAGTCATCGAAAGGAGATTTCAAGTTAATGACTTGGTCCTTAGATCAACGGCTCATCTCAAGCATCGTCCACGTGGCAAATGGTCACCAAACTGGGAAGGTCCCTACGTGGTGAAAGAAGCGTTGCCCCGTAATTCATATCGTCTGATTAATGCAGACGGGGTAGAACTATCCGACCCCATTAATGCTCGACATCTCAAGAAATTCTATACCTAGAAAATCTCTATTCTATCTTTTGTATTCTTCAAAAATTCTCCTCAATAAATGATCAATTATTCTTTGGTCAAAATACCCCTCTTCCCCAGAATATACTGGGGCATTCTTGGTAAAGTTGCCTTTTATCCAAAACAATTTGTGTGCAGGCAGGATCTAATAAATCTCTCATTTTGCACGCATGTGCACTCAGTTGCATCCATTTGCATTTGCACGCATTCATCTGCATCAATTTGCATTGGATTTCTCATTCAGGATAAGGGATAAATCCTGAGACCCCGGCAAGTTGTCCAAGTCATCGCCAATTGATGACCCTTCAAAACCCAGTGCTCGTACTGGTAATCTTTTAAAAACCAGTGCTCGTACTGGTAATCTTTTGAAAACTCAGTGCTCGTACTGGTAATCTTTTAAAAAACAGTGCTCGTACTGGTAATCTTTTGAAAATCCAGTGCTCGTACTGGTAATCTTTTAAAATTCAGTGCTCATACTGATAACCTTTTAAAAACCAGTGCTCGTACTGGTAACCTTTTAAAGTCCAGTGCTCGTACTGGTATCCTTTAAAAATCCAGTGCTCGTACTGGTAATCTTTTAAAATACAGTGCTCATAATGGTAGTCTTTTAAAATTCAGTGCTCGTACTGATAACTTTTTAACATCCAGTGCTCGTACTGGTAGCCTTTTAAAGTCCAATGCTCGTACTGGTATCCTTTAAAAATACAGTGCTCGTACTGGTAATCTTTTAAAAATCCAGTGCTCGTACTGGTAATCTTTTAAAATACAGTGCTCGTATTGGTACTTTGTCAAAGTTCGGTCTTCATACTGGTCACAACATAACTCTCACATTGAGATTCAGGCTCAATCCTCAGACCTGCGAACCAAACAATCTGTATCAGACCCTTGGGTCATTCCATTCTGTTAATCTGACATTCGGGTTGCCGATTTTGTCAAGACCTCTAGTCATTCGTGTTATCAAGCAGTTCTTTGAGTTATCAAAAGCTATCAAAATCAATCGCCAAGTATCTCTCTTGCGAGGGACCCTTTTTCCAGGGAGAGTTCGAGGGAGCTCGTTTCTTTTCGCATGTCTTTATTGTTCGTTCGTTGAACCCCTTTTTCTAGGGAGAGTTTGAAGGGACTCGTGATTCACGAACAGTTTGCAAAATAATCCTTATTGTCACACAAGGAATCCTTTTTCTAGGGAGAGATTCGACGGAAGCTCGTCCTCCTTGTAACCCTAAATGTCTTTTGTTAGGCCACCCCCGTCGTCAAGGACCCTTTTTCCAGGGAGAGTGTGATGGACTCGTTCCTCTATGATATCCTTTCAATCTCTGTTAGCGGCCCCCTTTCCATAAGAGAAGCCTAGAAATAGGGAGTTTTGACGAAAACTCTATTTCTCTTCGAAAGTTTGTTTTGCAAACACCTCCTCTTCAGGGAAGAGAGGAGTATCTTTTGTTACCCGTTCAGGTAAGGGTCAAGCCTGAGTCTCTCCTTTGGGGAAAGGAGAGGAGAATCTAGCCACGGATGTGTCATATAGATCTCAAATGATTTCCTTCACCAAGGATTCCAAGAATATTTTGCCAATTTGCCATAAAAAATAGTTGTTGATTTCAAAATCTTTATCGCATAAAATTATACCTCAGAATACCTTCAGTATCACTTCCGAAGTGACAAAGCTTTTGCGAAAAAAGGATTCAAAATTCAAAATCTTTCTATTGGCCAACCAAAAGGATGAAAGATAAATCTGCGATATGGCCAGCAAAGAAAATTCAATGTTGTTGCAAAGCCAGAAGTGATTGATATTGATCACAGTCAATGGCATATTTTTAAAGATCATTCTTGGAAAATAAGCAGTCGAAATATCCTGGGTGATACAGAAAAATCCACTCAATCTCCATGTCCCCTCAATCACCTAAGCTGCAATTAAATATCTGCAAAAGGGATCTCTCAACTGTCGTCAAGATGAAGGCGAATTAGACGAGTCGGCCCCCGGGGCCAAAGAAGATTTGGATCATCTCCAAGATGACGGAGTTTGTGACGGATCCTTCCAGGGAAAGTCCAGATCACCGTCGAGATGAAGGCGAGTGTGATGGACCTCCCGACAATCCCTAAAAGGTATTTAATTTCTGTTATCATCAAGAGATTCCTAACCAAAGAGTTAATAACCGTCAATATAATCCCTGAGAGAGAAGAAGGATCGGAACATCTCTGAGATGAAGGAGTTTGTGACGTACCCTTCCAAAAAAAAAATAAAGAGAGAAAAGCCAGGACATCTCCAAAATGAAGAATGATGTAATTCCCGAAAAATCCAAGAGAGCTCCAATTCTGTCAAAAAAAAAAGAGTGCAGAAAGATCATCATGAGAAAAGAATCCCAGGATATCAGACTGCCGAATCTATCAAGAATCTTCTTTAATTTTGTGAAATTCTTTTATCAATATCCTTTCGCTAATAGCTCTCGCAATATCAAGAATACATTCTTTTCCATCCATATCAATGAAATTGATAGCCTCCTTGAAGGAAAGTCAATTGCAAGTAATTTGAATTCGAATCTTGATTCTACGGAGTTAAGCCCAGTCGGAGGTAATACTTCAGGTAGAAAAGAGGGAATAATTTTCATATATATATGTGCTTATCATTCTTGAATTAACTACAATTTTTATCTTATTGGCAATCTTTTCAAGTTATCCCGACATGAAGTGAGAACTTGATGTTTATTTTGATGTATCCAGGCGTTGTTGTTATCCCTTTTAGGATCGGATGATGGGAGTTGTCCAAGATCCTTCCCTTCTTGTTTTGATCTGAGTGCCTGGGCTCTCAGATTCGCACACTTCCCTGTGCTCCCCACTGTCCCACCATAGACAGTTCCTGTTCAGGTTAAGGGTTAAACCTGAATTTTCCGCAAAAGGTCATCTGTCTTAAAAGTCATTCAGTCTTAGCAATGAGACGTCCAAGATCAATCCCTTTTCAAGCTTTAGGGAACCCCCTTTCTTCCTTTTGCAAACCCCTCTCGGATTTATTGTGCAGAATTCGAAGGTCCCATCATGGTTTCTTCATTTGAGGATTCCGTATATCGTCCCCTTTCAGGTTAAGGGTTAAGCCTGAGCCTCGTTTTTCCACGAGGTATCATCCCCTTTCAGGTCAAGGGGTTAAACCTGAGCCTCATTTTGATGAGGTATTTCATTTATCGTCCCCTTTCAGGTTAAGGGTTAAGCCTGAGCTTCGTTCCATACGAGGTATTTCCTGTCCCATCCAGGTTAAGGGCAAAACCTCAATCTCACCTTTTTTTTTCGAAATAAAATTTTCTCCTTATTCTTCATTTCATATCTATCATCATCCTTTGAACTAACTCTTTCATACCCAGTCAGATTCATCTAACTGGGGCATTTTTATAGTCCAAATTTGGTATGTTTTCTTTGCCACTAAGCTCGGCTTTCAACCAGCTTAGCAGCAAAGAGGGGCATCTGTAAACACACCAAATTTTTACCTTCATCCAGTGTTTGTCCATTTCATAAGTCATCACAGATCATTGCATGTCATTGCACGCATTCTGCATAGCATTGTATGACATTGCATCTCATTTTCGAGATCCAGCACTCCTATTTCAAAACATTCAATCGAGATTTGAATTTTAAAGCTTTATTTCAAAATCAATTTCAAAACCTGGGTTTTTATTCAATACTCTGTCATTTTCCAACCCCAGGACTTTGTATTTCGAAATATTTTCTCAGAAAACAATCTGGATCCCTTTCAAATTCAAACTTTAATCGATTTCAATTCACAGATGAGACCCATTTAGATGGTGTCGCTTCTGAATGCCTCTATTCATCAAATTTCTCAAATTTTTGAAAGTTTCAGTCCGATCAGGACTCTGTCTCAAAGTCCTAATCCGGTCAGAAGTCTGGTTTTTAAGTCTGTTTTACTTCCATTTTCAATCTTTTTTGTTTGTTTTCGAAATTTAGGTCATTTCACATAGTCCAGTTAGTGTAGGACTCTATTTTAGAGTTCGGTCGAGTTGGGAGTCTAACCCTGACTGTGTTTTCTGACTTATTTCATCATTTCTTGATAAAATCTTTTGAAAATTCTTTCATTTGGCTTTTAAAATCTAAAATCTCATAGTCCTAAGAGTTCAGGACTCTAACCCGGAGTTCCAGTTCGCTTGAGACCCTATTTTCAAAGATCTTGAATTTCAAATACTGATTTTAACCCCTTTTCAAAGCCATTTTCAGTGTTTATTTCAAAAATGTTCAAAATTCGATGTGGGCCCACTCAGTTGGCACCATATCCAGAGGAATTCTAACTCAGTTAGGACCTTATGCCATTTCAAAAATCCTAATTTTAAGTTTACTTTTGAAAATCTTTTGAAAACTCCTTCAATTTCAAGTTTTAAAATCGCTTTTTGAAAAACTCAAGTAGGGCCCACTCGGGGTGGCGCCATATTCGAGTAAGTCAGGGCTAGACTAGGGTTAGTTGATGTCTTGGTTAGTGTTAGAGGTTTAGAAGAGTCAAAACCATTTTGAAAAAACTCATTTTGAAAGTTAGTTTTTAAAACTAGTTTTTTAAAGGTTTTTAAAGGTGTTTTAAAAAGCCAAATGTAGAAAATGCCAAGTGGCATTACATTTGGGGATTTTTTAGGAAAGTCTAGGGGTTAATTAGGCATTAGTTTAGATAATTTAGTCTAGGGGTAGTTAGGTCTTTCCACCCAAAAATTGCCCCCCTTAGAAGAGTCCAATTTTTTTAAAACATTTGATTTTTAACCTAAAATTTTTTTATAAATAGAAGGCCATAGGGTGTCGATTTTTCCATCTCTCTCCTATTGGATTCTTGGAGCTTCTCTCTCCTCTCCAGCCCTTCTTCCATTGCTGCAACTCCAAGGTATGAACTTCTTCACTTTTCTTATTTTATTTAATGCTTTTTAATGCTTTAAACCTAGATTTAGGCTTGGACACCCCTCCTTATGGAAGATCAACCATGGTTTCACCTCAAGAACCAGCAAGAACAATCCAAGAAGGTGATCTAACCCTGTTTTGGATAATTTACAGAGATTTTAATCCATTAGAATTGATTTTAACATGATTCTTTGCATTATTAACCAATAAAATATATGATTTACCCTTTTTAATGGGTTAAATCTATGTTTTAAAGGTGATATCAAATTTCAGCCATTGATTCCCTGTTTTTAAATTATTTTCATGGTTTATTCATGTTTGTTTTACGTTCTATAGCATAGAAATAAGTTTTTTTTACTGTTTATGGTTTATTTTATTTATTTACATTAGTTAATGCATGGTTTTTCAAGTTTCTTAAATTTTTTTGTGTTCTAGGTTTAGAACAGTAAAGATGATGTTATTTCAGATTGAAGCACTGATTGTTTATTTCTGATTTTTCTATATGTAATGCATGCATGAGTTATTGAGTTACTGTAGAAAAATCAGAGGTTTTGGATCTCGGGAACCCTGTCAAAAAAATCAGACATCAAATCGGGTTTTTAAAGCTTTAAAATCGTGGTTAAAATCAAGAAGGTAACTTGCTGTGATGATATTTCTCTCATCTTATATCTAATTTTAGATCTGTAAAGTGATATGGATTCACATTGAGTAGATCTGTATTCTGTGAAATTTTCGGATTTTTTGATCACTGTTTAGTATTTTTCCCTTTTTAGAGAATTTGTTTTTAAATTTAAAACTCGTTAGGGTTTACCAAAACCCTAATCAGACTTGTGTTAGTCATAAATCCCAAACCACAAATCCGATTTTAGATCTGTAAAAAGTGAGTATTGTTATTTTTTTGTCTACTGTTCACCACTAAAATTTCAGAGATTTTTGTTTAGGCTTGATATTTATGTTTGTATTTTCAATCTGGAATAGCTGTTTTAATCCCTATTAAAAGTGATATATTTTAGCCCAGATTGACGGAAGGGTTTCTCCCTAACCGGAGATGCTTTTTCCAATATGTAAATTGGGAAATCTTTGTTTTTTTTCCTAGTTAGTCTCTGTAAAATTTCATAAATTTCCATGGAGATTTGACCCCTGGTTCAGGTCTTGGACTGAGACTGGTTGGTGAATTAGGTCAAAAATAGCATATTTTTAGAGTTTAATGCAATTTTTGGATTAATTTAATGTCAAAAAATTATTTTTATGATTCCAATTCGACATTAGGGTTATAACAAGTGCAGGTACCAATTTTTATGGATTTTAGAATCCATTTGATGGCTGAATTAAGCAAATTGCAAAACCGGGTTCCTAAAAGATCCAAAAACACTGCAAAAATCACAAAATTTGTGATATTGTTGGATTTTCGTGCATAAACATATATTTTTAGGGTTTAATCATGTTCATAATCATATTAGTATGCTTTAGGTTTAATTTTGTGCTCATTTGATTTCATTTAGTGCATAAAACCTAAGTTTTTACCAAAATCTATTTCAGAAAACCCTGATTTCAAGGCCATAGTCTTGCTATCGGGGGCAATTTGGTCATTTGACCTAAATTTCGAAATCCCTAACCCTAATTTTCATATTTTTAAGCATGTCACATCATATTTAGCTTAGTTTATTACATTCAAATTTCAAAACTTGCATTTTATCAAAATATCTTTCTAAAAACCCTAATTTCAAGGCCATAGTCTTGTTATTAGGGGTATTTTGGTCATTTGGACCCCAATTTCGAAATTTCATATCTTATCTTCCTTATTTATTCAATTTTATTTCATACTTTATCATTTTTATTTAAGGGAATCAAGGGAAAGTCTTATATCTAGCAAAATCCAGTAATTTCTGGATATTACTGGATAAATCTAGAAAAGCCAACATATTTTCATTAACAAGTTTTCTAGTTTTGCAAGTACATTGAAGACTTTATTTTTCATGTATTTAAATTTCAATAGTGATGTAATTTGTAATTAAACTTTGGAATAAGAATTTACATTTCCTGCTTAGCTTAGGTAGCATTGCATATAGTTTATTTTTATAATGTTAATGTGTGATGGATGATGATTCATGCATATTTTTATGAATTCACTATGGTCTACACGAATGGCACATGCACTAGCTTCTATGAAGTTTATAAACTTGGTGGAATTTGTATTTATGGCCATAGTCAGAATATGAATGATACTTAGATTTATGATCTTCACATTAGCCACATTCAGCCTACACTCTTAGGCTAACTTCAAAATGCACTGCATTTCTCAAAAATACAAAAAGTATTTCTCAATTCCTTAAATCCATATTCATTCATTTCATGCATTTGCCAATTCCAATCTCAATTCAAAGAAGTTCATTTTCTCAAAATCTCCTAAGTCTTATAGCAAAATCGATTTTTATTTCTCTCAGAAGTATATTTCAAATCCCATTTCACGATTTCTCATGTGATATTATTTCCAAGATTTACATTTTCTAAATATTTCAATCATTCAAAGCAAACATCATGTTTTCAAATGTGCATTTTTCTGAAAATTCATAGCACATGCCTGATTCTATGTGCATTTAGAAATTAGAATATGATTTAGACAAGTTGAATAGAGTAGAGCATAAGATTGATCCTTGGTTCAATTACCCCTGTTAAAGGTGGCAGGAACGGTTGAACCTCGTACCGACAGGCGAGTCCCATTCTACGGAATTTTCTCGCATTTTAAAAAACGGAGGCGAGTTATTTTCAAAAACTTTTCAAAGGTCAGTTTGATTTACAAAAGTAAAATTTTGCGATGATAACAGAAAACTAGACCCATTCAGATTTAAAGGAAAGAAAATTTGAGTCGGAACTCAAATCCTAAGGGAAAAACTTATCCAATTTGGATTTAAAGGAAAGGAAATTCGAGTCGGAACTCGAATCTTAAAGGAAAAACTAAAAAATTCAGAAGGAAAGGAAATTCAAGTCGAAACTCGAACCCTAAAGGAAAAACTAGACCAATTTGGTTTTAAGAAAAAGAAATTCGAGTCAGGACTCGAATCCAGAAAGAAAACTAGATAAATTTGGAAGGAAAAGAAATTTGAGTCGGAACTCAAATCCAGATGGAAAACTAAATCAATTTGAAAGGAAAAGAAATTCGAGTCAGAACTCGAATTCTGAAGAAAAACTAGATCAATTTGGAAGGAAAAGAAATTTGAGTCGAAACTCGAATCCTGAAGGAAAACTAGATCAGTGCGGACTGGGTTTGGAGAAAGGCTTAACCCGAAGGTTGATTTTGACAAGATTGGCAAAAATGATTTTGATAAAAAAACTTGACTCGATGGTCGAATTTGAAAAAGATTGGTGTTTTGAAAAGTGTTTGTTGGTCGCTATGGGAGATTTTCAATCTTCACCCTCGTGATGACTTGGATGACTGTCGGGGTCTCAGAATTTATCCCTTTGTAAACACCTCAAATTTTCATTATCCATTCTCAAACACACCCCTCGTGCAGTGTCAACCCTGGTAGGTCAATGTAGAAGTCAAACCCCAAGTTTGTGTCAAAAAATTACCATTTTACCCACTTTCATTAGGAAAATTACCATTTTACCCATAGGTCATCCCAGACCCCAGTCATTCGGAGTCAACCAAGCTCATTGGTTAATTCAAAATAGTTAAGAATGTCAGTCATTTCTAGCTCACCTAAGCTCATGATGAACATACCATTTTCATTTTTGATAATTCTTGCCAAAATGGGATCATTTCTTCATAAATGAACTTATTTCTCACTCAAATCCAAGCCAATTGTCTCTGAGTCAGTCATTCCCAGTCAGTCCTATTCACCGGAGTCTAGCTTGAGCTCATCAGGAGTTCAAGTGCTCTAGTTTCAGTTCAAATCCACTACCAAGTGTTCAGGAGTCCATTTTAGCTCTTTTAGTTGAAATTGAGCTGAGTCCAGTCAATTAAGCTAGTGTTTGAGCTTCAGTTTTAGTTAATCTCAGTGTTACTAATCTTTGTTCCAGCTCAAACCCAACTCTGGTTCATAATTTACTTCACTCTAGTTACCATTCTGTATCATTTCTCTAAAAATGGCAGCTTTTTTTGAAAATTTAGTCAGAGAGTCCACTTGAGCTAGTGTCTTGTCAGTTCATTCAAGTTCTGAAACCCTAGAACCCAGCTTAATCCAGTTCATTTCAGTTCAATCCAGCTCAAACCCCAATTTTCAGTGTCACTCTGGTCCGGTAGAGACCAAAAACCATTTCTTGAATTATTTTGCAAATTTTATCAATTTTAACACTTTTTGAACTGATACAAGTGTCAATCGGGGCCTAATATCCAAATTTCTTCATTCAAGGTTAGCATTTTGCATGGCATTTCATGTCATTTCTCATTATTTCGTATCATTTCTCAGCATTTCATAACATTTCATCACATTTCATTTCATTTTTTAAGTCCAGAACTCCAGTTTTATAAATTCCAATCCAGATTGAGTTTTAAAAGTTTTCATAAATCAATTTCAAACCCTGGGTCTCCAAAATTAACATTTTTACCCCCAAGATTCTAAATTTGGAAATATTTTCTCGAGAAAAAACAATATGAATTTCTTTCAAAATCAAATTTTCAAATTCTAAACTGGATTTGCTTCGCAACAGGGTATTGAACTTCAAATTCTAAGCTCATTTCAAAAACTGCCAAAAATAGCTCGTTTCGTCCAGAAATTTTCTAAAAAGACCATTCTACCCCTATGATTCTCAAAATGAATTTCAAATTTGGAAAGTGAACCCACTCTGAAATGGTTTTCCTACTTGTATTTTCTTTTTTTAGAAAAAAATAAACATTTCTTTTGCTTTATTTTATTTTTTTTATTATTTCTTTTTCTTTTAAGAGGCGGGACCCACAAGAGGGGTCGACCAGCCCCCTCTCCCATCCTCTTCTTTCCTTTTTTTTCTTCCTCTCCTTTCCTTCTTCTTCTTTCTTTTCTTTCCTTCCTTCTTTCCTCTTTTCTTTCTTTCTTCCTTTTCTTCTTCTTCTTCCTTTCCTTTTCTTTTTCTTTCTTCTTTTCTTTTCTTCTTTCCTTCCTTCTCCTTTCCCATTCACGTACATCATTCCAGCTCCCTCTCTCCCTTCTCTTCTTCCTCTTCCTTCTCTTCTTTCTTTCCTTTTTCCCTTTTCTTTCTTCTTTCCTTTCTTTCTTCCCTTTCTTTCCTTCTTTCTTTCCCTCATTTTTTCTTTCCCTTCCCTATTGTCCAGCCACCATAAGGAAGCCCATTCACGTAAACCAGCCCCTCTCTTATTTTTTAACCCTATTCAAACCTTAGCCCTATTCCATCAAAACCTAAGTTGGGTTTTAATAAAAAGAAGAAAAAAAAGGATCTCACGCTCTCAGCCCCCTTAGCTCTCTCATATCTCTCTCACCTCTTCCCATCTCTCTCATTCTCTCCCTCTTTCTCTTCACCTCCTTACACAACAGCCCAACTGCATCCAGCATCACCTCCAGCAGTCACATCCCACGATGGTGACCACCACTACCACAACGGCTACCTTGAAGCAGTCTTCAACATCATTTGCAGCAACCATTGCACCATCACTTCAGCCCCTCCAAGCGACGTCCAGTACACCTCCACTTCAACCACTACAGCCCCTTCATCAAACTGGACGCAGATCCTCCACTTTGAAGCATAAACCACCTCCTTGGTGACGTCCACAGCTTTGGTTCCAACCTTCAACCTTGTTCCAGCCTTCAACCTTGTTCCAGCCTTCAACCTTGTTCCAGCAATCAGTTCCAGCCACCTTCAAGTCGTTGCAACCTTCCATGGTAACCAACGTTTCCAACACCATCACCTTCAACCTCCAAGGTCTCAATCACCATCTTACCTCCAGCCTTTACCACCTCCAGCACCTTAGCCAGTCCAAGGTAAAGGTCCTCTTCTATTTCATCATTTTATATTAACTTTGCCAAAACCGTGCGATGATCATCCTTGCCGCCCATGGGAAGGAAGTCTTCAAGCCTTACTTCATGAAGACAACGTGAAGTGTATTCAAGGTGTGGATTTGCAGTAATAGGAGGTCTGCTTCAAGGGTTCAAATGTTAGAAAATAATGGATCCATCTATGTTATATGTTGATGCTACATAGATGAAAGAGATCTATTTACTCTATGAATCAGATCTTCCATCTTTATAGCAAAAAAATAAAAAAATATTAGTCAGACCTCCTTGAGATTTTCTTGATATTTTGTTTAATGCATAGATTTCATGTTTTATACATTGTTTTAGTCTTGCTTTATCAGTTTGTACGTATTTTATTTACTTAGTTAGTTTCGTTGAAATCAAGTTGTTGGTTTGTAAGTCTTGGTTTTAGACATTCAGCCCCATCATTATTTCATGCATAATTTTTTATTCATAAAATTCAAAAAAATTTAAGATAGTTATATTATCTTATCTGTGACATCCTACCAAAGTTTTGGATCTATTTGATATTCAAAACTTCATTAAATGGATAAAACCCTAAATCGGGTTTCGAACCCTCCAGAAATTCCAATTTTTGTTTTAGCAGACAAAAACATCTGGGATCTCCTAGATGGACGATCCGAATTTCCCTAAAAAAAATAAAGTGAGTCTTTGTTAGAATTTATTGTTTTCCAGTATTTTTCTAACTTTTCTCAAATAGCTTTGATCCCTGCTAAAAATCAATTTTCCCAAACCTTTGAGAAAATCTCACTTTTTCCTTGTCAGGGTCTAGACCGACTCTAACCCACTGTGTTCGTTCAACCCATAGGCTGGATGCCAAAACTTCCAACATAGAAGTTGTTCCTAACCCCTCCCTTTGTCATTTCCCAAAATTTATAAATTTTTAGAATAGCTTAAGTATTTTTCTTAGAATTAATTTTCCAATCGAACATATTCCCATGGCTGAGAATTTCAGAGATCCAAGTCTTTGATAATCCTCTGCTCTCTCCCAATCAGTAACCTGAATCCCAATACTGTAAAAATAAGAAATCTTTCTCTATTTGTCAGGGACATTTTTCCAGAATTTCAGACATTTTCTCATCTGTCTGCCATTTTCCCAATAATTGTTTATGAAACCTGTCTGTCTGCCCTAAGTCCTAGAGTCGCCGGATTGCGATTCGACTTGCCGGAGTTGTCCAACTCCGACCATAGATCAAAACCAGAATCTGTAAAAGGCAAAAATCTTTGCCTAACTGTCCTATATCACCCCATAGAATTTGGGAAATTTTTATAGAAATTTAGTACCCAAAATCTAATTTAGAATTATCATTTTAGGCAAAATCTTAATTTTTTAGTATTTTTAGTTATTTTCCATATTCAAAAAATAACAAAAAAATAGATTTTCGAGCTTAATTATATTTGTAGGGTTAGTCTAGGTGTCCATGACAAATTTGGATCAATTCCAAGTTTGTTTGCTTTGTGTGTTAGTTTATTTTTAAATTCAGAGGCGAAAATAAGGCAAAAATCGAGTCAAAATTGATATTTTGTGATATTTTTGCCACTTTAGGGTTTTTATCATGTAAATAAGCATTTCATGTCATATTAGGGTTAATTTTAATGTCATTTGCATTTTAATTTCCCATTTTTGCAAAATTTATTTCAGAAAACCCTGGTTTCAAGGCCATAGTCTTGTTATCAGAGGCATTTTGGTCACTTTGACCCCAATTTCGAAATTCCAAACTTCAATTTTTCAAATTTTTATGCATATCATCATATTGCATCATCTTATGTTTAATTTTAATTCATTTGATTTTCAAATTTCCAAATTTCCAAATTTTATAAAATTTCTTTCAGAAAACCCTGATTTCAAAGTCATCAGAGGTATTTTGGTCATTTTGACCCTAATTTCGAATTTGCAAGTTTATTTTCAAATTTTATTACTTATTTCTCATGTTTATATAAATAAGAGTATAAATTTGGGTTTATATCTGAATAATATTCGATAATTTCTAATATTTTCGGATAAATTCAGAAAAACCTACATTTTTATGCTAACATGTTTTCTAGTTTTGCAGGAATATCCAGTAAGAAGACTTTTAATTTTTTTTATTTTAATTCAATGTAATATCAACAAACAACAACAACAACAACAACTACGCCTTCATCCCAAAACAATTGGGGTCAGCGATATGAACCAAAAAAGAAATTCATTTTGGGTCTTCCACATGAATCCTTTTCCTCCAATCATTTCTATCCAACGCCATGTCCTTGGTGAGGTTCAAAGCATTCATATCCTTTCCTATCATCTCCATCCAAGTCTTCCTAGGCCTACCCCGACCTCTTTTAACTAATATATTTTCCCATTTCTCTAACCTTCTAACTGGAGCATCATTAGGCCTTCGCCGAATATGTCCAAACCACCGTAAACGATTCTCTCGCATCTTATTTTCAATGGGTGCAACACCTACCTTCTTACGTATCTCTTCGTTCCGAATCTTATCTTTTATTGTATTTCCACACATCCATCTAAGCATCCGCATCTCAGCTACACTCATTTTTTGAATATGATGTCTCTTGGCAGCCCAACATTCTGTACCATATAGTAAAGCGGGTCTAATAGTCGTCCTATAAAACTTTCCCTTCAACCGCAATGGCATTCTACGATCGCACAGCACTCCAGTAGCACTTTTCCATTTCATCCACCCAACCTTTATCCTATGATTTACATCTCCATCAATTTCTCCATACTTTTGAATGATGGATCCCAAATATTTGAAATAATCATTCACCGGTATATCTTGCTCACCAAGCTTCACTACACTCCCATCACTACTTCGTTGCTTACTAAACCGACATTCCATATATTCAGTCTTACTCTTACTCAACTTAAAACCTCTAGCTTCCAATGTCTGTCTCCATAATTCTAACTTAGCATTAACCCCAGCTCTAGACTCATCAATCAAAACAATATCATCAGCAAACAACATACACCACGGTACATTTTCTTGAATTGATCTCGTAAGCTCATCCATCACTATCGCAAATAGGAAAGGGCTTAAAGCAGATCCTTGATGTAACCCAACCGTTATCGGAAAATTGGTTGTCACCCCTCCACAAGTGCGGACATTGGTTACTACTCCTTCATACATATCTTTAATTATACTAATGTACTTGAGAGAAACACCTTTCTTCATCATTGTCCACCAGAGAACGTCCCTAGGTACTCTATCGTATGCCTTCTCTAAATCAATAAAAACCATATGCAAATCTTTGTTCCTCTCTCTATATCTTTCAATAAGTTGTCTAAGAAGATGTATAGCTTCCATAGTTGATCTTCCAGGCATAAAACCAAATTGATTCTCCGATATCATGACAACCTTCCTCAACCTAGACTCAATCACCCTCTCCCAAAGTTTCATAGTATGACTCATGAGTTTTATACCACGATAGTTTGTGCAATCTTGTATATCACCCTTATTCTTATATAAAGGCACCAAAGTACTCTTCCTCCACTCATTAGGCATCTTATTTGTTCGCCAAATCAAGTTAAAAAGATTTGTCAACCATTCTAAACCTTTCTCTCCCAAGCATTTCCAAGCCTCGATAGGTATACCATCTGGGCCAACTGCCCTTCTTGATTTCATTTTCTTCAAAGCCTCTGCAATTTCTTTCTTTTGAATCTTGCGCATGAAGTCACGATTTATCTCATGAAAAGGAATGGAGAAGTCTCCAAGATCTTGAGCATGACTATAATTAAATAGCTTATCAAAATAATCTTTCCATCTCTCCTTAATCTCCTCATCTTTGACTAAAACCCTTTGCGTTTCATCTTTGATACATCTAACCATACCCAAATCCTTCGATTTCCTATCTCTCATCTTTGCAAGCCTATAAATATCCTTCTCGCCTTCTTTGGTATCCAACTTGTCATAAACCTCCTTATATACCTTAGCCCTCGCGTTTCGAACAACTTTTTTAGCTTCCTTCTTTGCTATCATATACTTCTCCAAATTCTCACTATCACGACTCTTACTTAGATTTCTATAACACTCTCTTTTAACCTTAATAGCTAATTTGACATCCTCGTTCCACCATGATGTATCCTTACCTAGTGGTGCACCGCCTTTAGACTCACCCAATACCTCCTTAGCTACTTTTCTCATACCACCCGCTATCTTATTCCACATTGATTCTGAATCCTCCTCGAGACACCAATCAACTTCCTTAACTACCTGCTCTACAAACATTCCTTGTTTAGCTCCTTTCAGTGCCCACCACTTAATTCTAGGATCTATCCTATGTCTATCCCTTTTGCGGCATTGTCTAATTCTAAGATCTAAAATTAAGACTCTATGTTGTGTAGCTACACTTTCTCCTGGTATAACCTTACAATCGATGCAACAACCCCTATCTCTCTTTCTAAGTAGGAAAAAATCTATCTGACTCGTATTAACCCCACTTTTAAATGTTACTAGGTGAGACTCCCTCTTCCTAAACCAAGTGTTTGCTAAGATCATATCATAGGACAAACAAAAATCTAAAATCCTTTCTCCACTTTCATTTCTTTCTCCTATACCATAGCCTCCATGGATATTCTCAAATCCATCCCTACTAATGCCTACATGTCCATTAAGGTCACCGCCGATGAAAAGCTTTTCTCCATAAGATGTCTCTTGTACTACTCCATCTAAATCTTCCCAAAATTGATGCTTAATGAAATCATCTAAACCTACTTGAGGTGCATAAACACTAATAATATTAATAATATCCGTACCTAATACTAATTTAATAAGTAAAATTCTATCACCCTTCCTACGGACCTCAACTACATTATCTATAAACTGACGACTCATAACAATCCCTACTCCATTCCTATTCCTATTTATTCCTGTATACCAAATCTTATATCCCCAAGGTTCTATCACTTTAGCTTTCTCACCTACCCATTTGGTCTCTTGAAGACATAAAATATCAATCTTTCTCCTACACATAACATCTACTAACTCTACCAACTTACCAGTTAAAGACCCTATGTTCCAAGTGGCTAACCTAATTTTATGGTCTTGGACTAACTTCTTTACCCCCACCCGTCCAACAAAGTGAGGGAACCCTTGCCTATTTGACACCACACCCGGGCGCCGGTGTGACGCGTCGCTTCTGGGCGACGACCTAGCAACCCTTGCACATTTATCACTGCCTCCGGGCCTAGAGAGTACAGCGCGTCGCTCAGTAGGGAACGCCCCAACGAAATTCTCATATTGGTTCATTTTCATAGGATATGACAAAGTTTTTATGCTGGCTGTCACAGGCCTACCGCAACCCTCCTCCTTTATCCGGGCTTGGGACCGGCAGTGTATAACTACACAGGCGGAGTTATTAGAATAAGAGTTACTTTTCAGCTTAGAATAGGACTGCATTGCATATAGTTTAAATTTATATAATTTCCAATATCTGATGTATGATGCATATGCACATTTTTTCAAAATCACTATGATTGACACATGCACGAGCTCTTAGGGAATTCACGAATTTGGTGGGATTCGTATTTATGGTCATAGTCAGAATACGAAAAAAACCAAGATTTGTGATCTTCGTATTAGCTACATTCAGCCTACACTTTTGGGCTAATTTCAAAAAATGCACTGCATTTCTCAAAAACTCAAAAGGATTTCCCAATTCCTCAAGGAAATATCTTTCAAATTCATGTTTATTCATTCATTTCATTCAAATTGCATCGTTTTCAAAATCATTTTCTAATTCTATTTCAAAGAAATTGATTTTCTCAAAAATTTCCAAGTCTTTCTGAGGATTTGATTTTCTCAAGAACTCTAAATTTTCAAATGAGATTTCAAAGTATTTCCTAAGTTCAAAATCATGATTTTCCAAGGTTTCCACATTCTCAATTTCATTTTCAAATCCCAATTTTCTCATAAAGTCCCATCAATGTGAGACGAAACCTCTCAATAAGAGGCACTAGGGGCTTGTCATGTATGGAGAGAATCCATAAATTGAAGCTCTCCTTTATATTATAGGTTAAACACACATACCTTTTTGCTAGAAAGTGATTGTTAGTCCAATGTTTCTTGACCACTTCTTTAGTCAAATACAGGTATGTGACTTCATCTTGCTCTCAAATATTTTCTACAAAATAATTATATTATTGTCTCGTGGCAGCTTGGCATGTGCTACACTTGAGTTCACTTAGTGGTGAACCAAATTTCTTAGAAAAGTTATTTGTCACGTGCTTCATATAAAATCCAATATGACATCTAGGCCATGTGTGGGGAGACAATATACTGAAGCCCTAAGTGTCTATCTAAGACAAGTGTTAAATCCACTTTATCTTTATATTTATCAACATCAAAGCGTGAGAATTTTCTCATCAAATGCTTAAAAAACTATGCCAATAACTCCTTTGACTACTTATCTACAATTGTAAATGTTACAAAAAACATCTCACCCCTAGGATTAATACCATGAGCAAACTACAATATACCCATATATTTTTCTTTTAGTAATGTGTTATCTACCATAAGAAGTCCATCAAGAATTAAATTGTCCTGGCCTCTAACATGGAGGTTGTCTCACTAATTCTAGAGTATTTTGGATTGTGGACTATCTTTGAAGTTGATGTAAAACCCAAGATTTTTCTTTGACAATTAAATTGAATATATGATAAATTTTTTGTGTCTATGACTTGAGTGAAAAATCTTGATTTTTTAGAAATTATACATTTTATTGAAATTCTTGACTTTCTTGATTTTTTTGGTTTCGACTAATTATGAAATTCAGTCTCGAGTTATAAATAACAGTACAAGAATAATTATAAAATTTAAAATATATGGACTAAACAAGAAAGTAAATGATTTTAGACTATGGATATTGGATTTGGATCTAAATCCTATCATTTGAATTCAATATGGATTTGAAATAATATTCAGATTTAATCTAATTTAAAATATTAATTGGATCCAATATCAATGGATTGGACCCTCATATGGGACGGCTTATGTGGACCCTCATTTGGATCCAAGAGTTCATGCAGTTTAAATATCATTTTATTTTAATTAAAAAAATTAATTAAGACTTTAATTGGGAAATTAGATTTTTTCTAAAATTTATTTAAATTATTAATCACTAAAACAAAGAGGGTGAGACGTCCCACACCTCTTGAATTAATTAGATAAGTTAGATATTCGTTAGTGGTTAGCATGTGAAAAAGTCAAACAAGTAGAGTTCTAACTAACTAGAGTTTTAAAGAAGTTGATAAACTAATAAAGAAAAGAAGTTCTAGACAATTAGAGTTTGAACTAGGCTAGGACTCGTCTCCTTCCACACATTTTTAGAGGGGATAGTTCTAACCAAGTTAGAACTTTGGGCCAAGTGAGAGAGACTGTATAAACCCCCTCCCACATGCCCCTCTTATTCACATGTGTTAGAAAAAAAGTAATATTTTCTCTCTCTCTTCTTTCTTTTTCATCTTTTTCTTCTTCTTGCTCCTCTCCTATTCGCGCCTAGAAGGTCTGGAGTGTGTGGCTTGAGCAGCCATTAAATTTGCATATTTCTAGGTGTTGGTGTTGGTGAAAATATCGGATCGCCTAATTTTCTTCTGGTTTAACGATCTATCGATTCATTTAGTTAAGATTTAAGTAGTATATGCTT
Source organism: Nuphar pumila (assembly GCF_984573655.1). Lineage (NCBI taxonomy): Eukaryota > Viridiplantae > Streptophyta > Magnoliopsida > Nymphaeales > Nymphaeaceae > Nuphar > Nuphar pumila. The sequence goes on along the minus strand of NC_143259.1, from coordinate 25,052,874 downwards.
TATACATACACCAAGCATGCATATGTGTATAAAATATTATCTCAGATTTGTATTTGCATTATTAGATCAGTCATACACATTTTCTTTTGTTAAGATATTGTATATTTGGATTTGTAAAACGCGAATCATGGATTTTTCATAAAAACATTTTTGAAAAACATATCTAAATATGGTTTTATTGTTGAATCAAGTTAGATTCCACCATAACAATTTTTTTTTGGTGACATCCATAAGTTAGCTCTTTTGAAATCTGGTTGAATCCAAAATACTGAAGTTTCAAAGGCTAGCAAAAACGTTTTTTGAGAAACTCTTATTTAAGATGACTGCTAAATTTTTTCAACCAATTTTGAAAATAATTTTGTAACTCTGAGAATATTAGTTTGACAAATTTAAATAAAAATACTATAGTAATCTACACATCTAGGTCTTAATTTCAGCATCTTGTTTTACTCGATTTAAATTAGTTTTGATGAAGAAATGTTCATCTTAACAGAGTTCTAGTTTTAGGCTCTCGTTACATAACCATTTCAACCAGTTTTTTTAAAAGGTATAGAAGGCTAAGCAAAACCACTCTGAAAAAATTATAAAAAATTAAGGTGAAGTCCAATATATAATACAAGACTATAAAAAGGGTTTTGCCAAAAACATTTTCAATAAATCTACATAAATTCTTCAATTTGAGAAAAATACTGCAATTTACAAAATCTAGTTTATAACTCTATCAGAATAGGGTTTAGTAAATAAATTTTTATTTTTTTCATACTCATGATTTTCAGTATCATTTTTTTTGTTGTGTTCTTGACAAGTAAAGGCAGCCACATTAAAAATATGATGTTTATATATGTTTTTTACAAATTTTGGTAGATTTTGTAAAAACGGCTTATTAGGGATCCAAATTTCCTAACGACTTCTACCTGTGATTAGGCAGTGACGTATATGGATTTTGTTGTTTTACTATTTTTCTATCATGATCTGCATATTATCAGTATTAAGACATCTTACTGAATCATGAACATAAACCAAAACACTAAAAAATATTTGAATTCGAATTTTTATAGGTGGTAGTTGCAAAATATTGCAAAAGTTTGACTAGTATGCAAATTAACTCGTTTGGTTGATTCTAAAGAATTGTATTTTCAATTGTGTGATTATGCACATCATGTGTAGCTTCTTAAATAACTAAAACCGTGCTTGATTGGATAAAAATTAAATGGTTTGTATTGAGAAAATCAAAACCCTAATTTCTTAGAAATCGATTTAGGGTTTTGGGCTCTTTCTTAGAATTTGATTTCTATATATTCATATGATGTTGTGGTTTAATTTTTTTCTAAGTCATTTACATTATGAACTAAATTAAATTATATGAATTTACCTTGTATAAGCAAGACTACAACTAAACAAAATTAAAAAAACATGAGACTTTCAATTTGGGATTGTGGGGGCATTGACTGAAAAACCAGTTTGTATGCTTTTGGTTATGGGTTAGTTGTAATAAACTCATTGATTCAATTTGTTATCATTCATGTTTTAATTATGTATGATATAATTTGAGGTACTGAAAATTAATACATTAATCACAGTCATATAGATTTGCTCGATAATGGTTTATGTGAGCTCTTATCAGGAAAGTCAGGTTTCGTAACTCTAATTATGTTTTGATATTTTTTTCAATATTTTCATAAATTTAGTTTTGAATTATATCAGATCTAAAGTACATATTTATGATTAAGATCAAGGTGAGTTAAATCATAATTGGTAAGTTATGGTTTTACTGTAAGGATGTAATGTTTCGAAAAAATAAGCTCATACGCAGATTATAATTGATGTTAATGATAAATTCATTTATGACAGCTTGAAGATATTTATTTTCATAATAAACTGAGCATAATCATGATCTTACTTGCAATGAATGTGAATAATAAATCTGAACATATTTGATTGCAATATGATTTGCCAAAACATGTTTCAGTTGTTGCGGATTCGGGATACTTTAGCCACGGGACCCAAATGACTTAACAGTGTGACTCATAAAATGGTAATTATAGTTTTTCTTAAAACAAATAGTCACAAGCATCAATGAGACAGGTTAGATGGGGCCCTATGGTCAAGGTTTGGTAATAAATAAGCCGTCCCAATCAGATTCTAGACCCAAAGGGCCCGATTAATATATGGATCCAGGTATAATTTGTGAAATTTAATATTTGACCTGGGCACGACATGAGTTTCAATTAAGATCCGGTGTAAAAATGATAAAAGATATTATTTTACCAGGAATGATCCGGGTCTGGTTCATGTAATCATTGTAGAATCTCGAAATGGTTCCTCTTATGGTCCGGACCCAGTACCATCTTCTCAAGTCGGGCTTGGGTCTGATTCTACCCGGGTCCGAATCATACCGGACCCGTTGACACCCCAAGTCACAACTGACAACCCAACCCCTGACGATCCCTTTTCAGCTGCTACTCGAGCGAAGTTGTCAGGCTCCTACTGAAACGACGGGGGCGCCCATTTCCTCGCCTTCCCTCGTTTCCGAGAGAGAGAGAGAGCCGATGGATCCCATACTTCCGACGGAGAACGGGAACCTCGGCGTCTTCCCGCCGGATAATGGCGAGTCGTCGCTAATATTCCTGGGAACCGGCTGCTCGAGTGCCGTCCCGAACGCGATGTGTCTCTTGCAACCGTCCGATCCGCCATGCGAGGTCTGCACGCAGTCTCTCTCCTTACCACCCGAAAAGAACCCCAACTACAGGTCTGACGACTTCCCTGATATCTCTCCGCCCTACATTCAGATTTTTCATCCTCTTTTTTTTTCTCTCTCCCTCTCTCTTCTCTTTGTTTATCTTTTGTATGAACTTGATCAGGAACTCCTGTGGTTGGTCGATAATTCATCATGTTCTTGACTTATATATACATATGTATATATATGAATATAAATAAATAAATAGATTTATATTTGCTGCAATTGATTACTTACAATCTAGTTGGAATCTCATGAAGCAATTTTTTTTGGCTCAATCTAACTTCATAGATTTGTTCAACACTGTTGGTTTAGTAGGAATCATCCCTTGGATCATGTTTTTTCGATGAAGAGACATTTTTTTGAGGCGGAGAAAATAGATGCATCCACAGCTGCCGATTTCTGAATTGCCGAAAAAACCTGTATACAGGTCAAATTCCAGCAATCTAGAAGTAGGTTCCCTTACAATGTTAGATGCGACAAGACAATAAATAAAAAAACCAAGGTTTGCTAAGTGGATTGTATTTACAATTGTTGTAGCAAACTTTAACCCCGTATACATATAGAAAAATTGGTAGTTGCTCAATCCATGCTCAAGAAGAACACAATCGCGCTGACAGTCCACCGCAGGTTCCTGATGGACAGTCAGCGCGTAAAAAATGCCAAAATGAACAAAAACGTGCTAAAAAGGCCTTTACTGGTGCTTTTGAAGCACTGCTAAAGGTCTTTTCTCCGCTGGCACCTTTAGCGCTGCTCAAAACTGCCGCTAAAGGTCAGCCAAGGACACACCTAGTATTTTTAAGATTGTTTTTAGTGGCATTTTTGAGCTCCGCTAAAGGCCTTTTTTGCGGTTTTTGAGCGGTTTTCAGCATTTTTTGTGCAAAAAAATGCTTAGCATCCATCACCCTCACTATGGACGCTTAAAAAGATTGATTTTTTGATTGAGAAAGTATGGATTGAGCAGCAGCCACTCTCTCTCTCTCTCTCTATATATATATATATATATGAATTAATCTACTATTAAACCAGTTAGGTTTAACATTAGATGGATTCAACTTTATGAAAATGACTAAAACACCCTTAAAATAATGGCATTTTTGAAAATGTAATGTTACTTTTTTGAACTTATAAGAATTGAAAAGTCAAATACCTTTTCCAAAAAAGTAACTTTATGAAGCTATAAAAGTTACCTTTTTTACCTCAAAAAGTAACCTTGCATTTAAAAAAATACCATTTTTAGTGTATTTTAGTAATTTCCATAAGGTTGAATTTATCTAATGTTAAACCTAACTAGGTTAAAGTTAGATTAACCCTATATATATATATAATGTTTTGAACCAAACTTGATTTATGAGTCATTATTGATTTATTTTTGCTTGTGAATTAGTATGCCACAATTTCAAGAATTAATTTATTTCATTATGTCTTGTAGGAAGAGTACTTTGGTGCCTTTATATAAGAATAAGGGTGATATACAAGATTGCACAAACTATCATGGTATAAAACTCATGAGTCATACTATGAAACTTTGGGAGAGGGTGATTGAGTCTAGGTTGAGGAAGGTTGTCATGATATCGGAGAATCAATTTGGTTTTATGCCTGGAAGATCAACTATGGAAGCTATACATCTTCTTAGACAACTTATTGAAAGATATAGAGAGAGGAACAAAGATTTGCATATGGTTTTTATTGATTTAGAGAAGGCATACGATAGAGTACCTAGGGACGTTCTCTGGTGGACAATGATGAAGAAAGGTGTTTCTCTCAAGTACATTAGTATAATTAAAGATATGTATGAAGGAGTAGTAACCAATGTCCGCACTTGTGGAGGGGTGACAAACAATTTTCCGATAACGGTTGGGTTACATCAAGGATCTGCTTTAAGCCCTTTCCTATTTGCGATTGTGATGGATGAGCTTACGAGATCAATTCAAGAAAATGTACCGTGGTGTATGTTGTTTGCTAATGATATTGTTTTGATTGATGAGTCTAGAGCTGGGGTTAATGCTAAGTTAGAATTATGGAGACAGACATTGGAAGCTAGAGGTTTTAAGTTGAGTAAGAGTAAGACTGAATATATGGAATGTCGGTTTAGTAAGCAACAGAGTAGTGATGGGAGTGTAGTGAAGCTTGGTGAGCAAGATATACCGATGAATGATTATTTCAAATATTTGGGATCCATCATTCAAAAGTATGGAGAAATTGATGGAGATGTAAATCATAGGATAAAGGTTGGGTGGATGAAATGGAAAAGTGCTACTGGAGTGCTGTGCGATCGTAGAATGCCATTGCGGTTGAAGGGAAAGTTTTATAGGACGACTATTAGACCCGCTTTACTATATGGTACGGAATGTTGGGCTGCCAAGAGACATCATATTCAAAAAATGAGTGTAGCTGAGATGCGGATGCTTAGATGGATGTGTGGAAATACAATAAAAGCTAAGATTCGGAACGAAGAGATACGTAAGAAGGTAGGTGTTGCACCCATTGAAAATAAGATGCGAGAGAATCGTTTACGATGGTTTGGACATATTCGGCGAAGGCCTAATGATGCTCCAGTTAGAAGGTTGGAGAAATGGGAAAATATATTAGTTAAAAGAGGTCGGGGTAGGCCTAGGAAGACTTGGATGGAGATGATAGGAAAGGATATGAATGCTTTGAACCTCACCGAGGACATGGCGTTGGATAGAAATGATTGGAGGAAAAGGATTCATGTGGAAGACCCAAAATGAATTTCTTTTTTGGTTCATATCGCTGACCCCAATTGTTTTGGGATGAAGGCGTAGTTGTTGTTGTATGTCTTGTATTTTTGAGGTCGTGACATATCTGTTTATGGTTTCTCACAATTTCCCATATTACTCATTTTTCATGAACTTCATGTACATTTATTCAATTTCTCACCTCTTTGTTCTGTAACTCATCTTGTTATTCAATTAACACAAAACACAAGTTCACACAATACAAAAAGTCTTTAAATTGTAGCATAATAATTCATAAGCAACACATGATAAACCCAAAAGTTTATCCATTTCATATACAAAGAAGACTACAATGATTCAGGAGCATGATAAAATACAGAGCAGAGCACAATTTTTGAGAAAAAGGTCGTTAAGTTTTCATTGATGAATAATATTGGAAGTGGTCAGTACAGCCCTTGAAAGATGCTTTTAGGTTTTAGTTAATCTGTAGAAAGCTCAAGAACTACCTTTCTCAATAATAGTATGAGTTTGTTTAAATTTTAGATTGCAATTGTATTTTAGTCATATGCATCATCTCTGTAAATGACAGTTGCACATTTTTGATCTTCAACCTCATTGGCTTGACAGGTGTAATACATCTCTTCTTATTGCTTTTTCTCATGGCAATGGAGAACACAGCTACATTTTGATCGATGTTGGGAAGACGTTTAGGGAGCAAGTATTGAGATGGTTCATCCACCACAAGATTCCACGGGTGGATTCTGTGAGTTTATCTTGCATGAGTATGATTATGTGCAGTATGCATGTCATGAGTTGGTTTTGGCTGATTCTATAAACTTTTTGCATGTAAAGAATAGCTTATGATTATTATAAGAAACTGAATGGGAAGAGTCATTGTGTAAACCATGTACTTGAATCTTCTTATTCGAAAGACTTTTAGGGAGCAAGTATTGAGATGGTTCATCCACCACAAGATTCCACGGGTGGATTCTGTGAGTTTATCTTGCATGAGTATGATTATGTTCTGTATGCATGTCATGAGTTGGTTTTGGCTGATTCTATAAACTTCTTGCATGTAAAGAATAGCTTATGATTATTATATGAAACTGAATGGGAAGAGTCATTGTGTAAACCATGTACTTGAATCTTCTTATTCATGCTTTTTTCATTTGATGAATGGTGCTTGAATGACATTCACATGGGAAGCATGATTTTTGCACAAAAATTAAATTTGAGGTCAATTAGCTTGTAGTTGTAGTGCTTATTATATAAAACTACTATGAAGTTAGCATTTATGGTATGAATGTCTGGACGGTGTTTGTGCGGATTCTGCTGCATAGTTGCTAGAGGGAGAATTGAAAAATGGGAAGCAGCACAGGAAGTGGAATTGGGAAATTGTCATTTCAGATTTTTAGAGGATTAGGAAAACATGAAACAAGAAGCAGTATGATGAATCATTTAGGAAGCGGCATATGAATCATATAAAATGCTGATAAATTGATGAGGATAAGAAGAAAACTTTGAACAAATAAAGATCATTATTAAGAACTCTATCATTCTGTTAAAAAATCTCTACATTACTTAGTTAAGAGAATAACACGCAAATATACATAAAAAAAAGTAACAAAAATTTCAAAAGGCAACATATTATTAAGGTTTCTATACATTAAAATAATAAAGAGTTCGTGCAATAATTTTTGCATACATTATCACATATATTACAAATCTAAGAAACTTCAACTAAGCCTAACAACATAATTTAGCTACCATATGATACTTTTGACCGATAAATAAATATGCAAAGAACAAAGGTTTTTTTTATGCATCCGGACATATAGAATGATATCTATTTTCATCTAAAAGAAATGCTATAAAAAATGTATTGGAACCCAGATTAGAAATGCCAAACGACATGGGTGTATTGTACTATATTCATAAGATATGAATTTTTTTTTAAAAATCACAAAAAATAAAAAAAAGTATGCAGAAAAAATCTCCAAATTTTTTTAGAGAAAATCATAGAATACAATAGAAGAAAAAAAAGAAATCAAATTTAAGCATCATGAACAATTGAACATACACATGAACTACCAAAACACGCAAAATGATATTGTAACAAGATAACAACTAAAAAAAACGATTACTATTAAAGAGCCACATTAAATGTAATATCTTGTAATTTTCCATGATTTTTAAAGTCTAAAATATAATTTTTGAATTTTATATTTATATTTAATTGATAAAAATCGTGGGAAAATAATTAAATAGAGGTGACATCTGCTAGGTTTGGGCATGGCTCAGTTTGAGTTAATTATAATTTGAGAAATTTTTAGTTTTTAACCTTTAGATTCGAGCAAAATTCGAGCGAAATTCCGGTTAAATTCAGGCGAAATTCGGAAGCAAAATTGAGGTATGACCACTGTTAGATCCGCCTCGCAACGTAGATCTCGTAGAAGATCTGTTTTCCCGAAATTGGATTACGGTTTGCCCAAAAACTGCATTTTTAAAAAATGACCGACCTCTATTTTTGAGCCTTTTCTAGATTGAATCGGACTAGATCCACTCCATTTGATCTATGTTAATATGGATCTGAACCCAGTTCAGGATCTATATTGACTAGGATCCAATTCAGGTTGGGACCATTTGGATTTGAATATGGATTTGGATATGAATTTGGACCGTGGATCCAATTTGGATCCATAATCCATCCATGGCAATTTCAAAACTAATTTGAATTTAAAGTAAAAAAAAAACTTTAAAATAGACTAAGGATGATACCCCATAAGAAATTTCTAAAAGGGGGCATTCCCCTTGGAATATTCCTTAAGAATATAAAATATTAAAAATCATAAAATAAAAAAAAAAAAAAAATCTAGGAGATAAGGGAGTAGAGTTCTAGAACTCTACCTACTTAGAGAGAGCATCTAGAGGGGACGTCACCCCCTCTCTAGAAGGCTTAAAGATAATATAAAACGGGGGCTAGACCTCTCTCCCTTTGGAACTCGTGTTCTAGAGAGAGATAGAGATAGAGAGAGAAAGAAAGAGAGAGATAGAGAGAAAGAGAGAGAGAGAGAAAAAGAAAAGAGAAATTCGTGGGGTTTGAGAAGAAGAGGGAAAATCATGTGAGAGTAGGAAAAGAGAAGAAGAAGCCATCCATCAAGTCTTTCTAACTTTTCATAACTTCAATTCAAGATACTGGTTTCTCTTTTAATTCGCATGGGAAAAGACTTCGTATAAATCCATTCGAGCATGAGTTTAGAGGGGAAAAGGAGAATTTGATTGCAAAGATATGTATCGGCAATATATATATATATATATATATATATTTCATGATTGTCGATTTTTCTTGTTCATGCAATCTGAATATATATACTTTAGGTTTATCGATTTTTTTTGTTCACGCAATCTGAATATAAATATGTATATATATTTCAGGCTTGTCAATCTTTTTCGTTCATGCATCTGAATATATATATATATATATATATATATATATATCAGGTTTGTCGAGTTTCCTTGCTCATGCATCTGAATATATGTATGTATATATACTCCAGATTTGTCGATTTTCATGCTCCTGCATCCTAAATGTATATATATATATATATATTAGACTTGTCGATTTCATTAAGCATGCATCTGTAGTTCAGATTGTCGATTTCGTTGCTCATGTATCTGAAAATAAATATGTAGTTCATATTGTTGATTTTATTGATCAAAATAAATGTGTAATTCAGTCTTGCTGATTTCAAGTGCATGCATCTGAATGACATATTTTTAGTTGGTTGATTTTGTGAGCCTAGACATAGGTCTTGCCCTAGTTGCCGATTTCATGAACATGATATATATATATATATATATATATATATATATATATATATATATATATATGTTTTCTTTAATTTTCAGCTTGCTGATTATTTATTAGTTATGAGCTTGAATCGTGTATGCAACTGAATATTTGTGTTGGCCGATCCATGTACATGAACCGGATCATATACATGAATCTGGTCAACAACTCATTATGTTGAATTTTATGTTAGCTGATCCATGTACATGAAATCTGATCATGTACATGAATCTGGCCAGCAACTGATGTGAATTCATAATTGGGCGACCCATGTACATGAATCAGACCAACTGCTATGATGTTATTTATGACTGGCCGATCCATGTATATGAATCTGATTCAGGTACATGAATCAAACTAGCCGATCTTATTCATGTCTGACCAATCCATGTACATGAATATGACAAACACAATATATTTTCTGCATAGCCGGTTTGAGTACACGGATTTGATCATGTACACGAATTTGATCGGCACCTGCAATTTTCTGCGTAGCCGATTCATGTACATAAATCTTATCATGCACGTGAATCTTATCAGAACATGTATCTTCCCATTTAGCTGATTCATGGGATTTTGTATCTATTCTTGCTTAGCTGATTCATGGTACATGAAGCTGATTGTATACCTGTTTGGAATCAGCTGGTCATGTACATGAATGTGATCGAAAAATGTATTTTCTGATTTGGTACATAAATCTGATCCTAAACCGATCAATTTGTAATTTGCATATCATACGGATGAATCTAAAAATAATTCGATGTTTGCATGAGTGTGATCATATGCATGTTTGGTTGATCATATGCATAGAATTGATCATGAATAGTGTGGTCTGCAAGCTTTCTATTTGCATGTGTATGAGCTTGGCTCAATGTGCATTCTTTTTGTGTTTTGAATGTGCATTGTAAACATAAATTGTGAAACTGTGTGTTGTGTGTTATGTGTGAACCACTGCGGGCCTATGTAGGCCAGGAGCATGTGTTTCTCCAATGTTATGAAATTTTTTTATGCATTGCAAAATAATTTTTTGAAATTATTGGTTTTCCAAATTTAATTACACTCTTAAATTGTGAGGGTCAAAGCCCGAAAAGGTTTTTTCATGTTGATTTGCAAAACAATTCATGTATAAAGAACTTGAAATTGATTTAAATGGTAAAAGAGATCAAACTGTGTAATTTAACTTTTCCTCGACGTCCCTTCCATATGTGGGAATCTTGGATGGTGGTCATGGGGGATCGTAAGGATACTAAAACTATGTTTGCGATTGTGTCCCAGAACCCGATAGGCGGTTCATATTTTTTGCCACGATTTTAGGGAGCTTTCAGCTACTTTGCTTGTAGGTGTCGTTGTTGACTCAGATGTAGTTATTGGTATACTAAGAAAGTGACATCAGTGAATGTTAATTTCACTGATATTCAGACATTAGGGGTTGATTCTTAATGTTCTCATTGATGGTGTTGATTCCTGATATCGGTCGAGGAACAAGTGTGAAACCTAGTAAATAAAATACAAATAGTGTGTTAAGCTATGACCAGAAATCTAACTTGAACTTCGGAAATTGTGTCTATTTTGAGTATCCGCGGGTTTAAGAAAAAGTGAAAATTAAATTTGTGTGCATTTAAATAGTGACATGCATGCAAAAACAACTCTGATAAATAACTTAATAAGTTATTCATGTATGTGCATTGAATCATGCATATTTTATTGTTCAACAATAGTTCATGCATTTCTGCATATTTGATTTGGCATGATATTTGGATGAATGCTTGAATGTTAAGATATTTGTGGTAAGTTATTGCTTGTGATTTTTTCTGAAAATTTATGCATGAATTAATTTATGATATTTTCTTTATTGTTGAATTTTTAGATGTATTCGTACGAGTACTTCAGTTCTTACCCATTTTCTTAAAACTGTTTTACAGGCTCAGAAGCTCAGTGATGTCCTGACTAACTAGAGGATGCGAGACTTGTGACTGGTGTTTGGGTTCTGACCATGGCCCACGATTTTGCTAGAGTCAATTTTATGTTCTTAGACTTTTTGACTTTTTAATTTAATTAATGAAGTTTATTTTCTTACTTCAAATTGATTTAATGCCTGGAATGGTTTGTGGTTTGGTAATGTTAAATCTGTGATGTATCCAGGTCTTTGGTAGGATTTTCGCAAATGTTAAAAAAAAAATTCCACTATTTTTGAGGGTCAGTTGGTGTTACATTAAATGACAAAATGAAAGAAAAAAATCCAAATGTACTTAGATTCATCAATCATGATGAAATGATAATAAATAGAAGTCTATTTATCTTTCGAGTCATTCTCTCTTTTCTCATGCTTTGGGCCAATGTTGTACGTATCATACGATTGTTATCATCGCAAAATTTTACTTTTTCAAGTCAAATTGACCTTTTGAAAAAGTTTTAAAAATAACTCGCCTTCGTTTTAAAATGCTGGAAAATTTCGAGGAATGGGACTCGCATGTCGGTACGAGGTTCAACTGTTCCTGGTGCCATAACCAGGGATAATCGAACCAAGGATCAATCATGTACTTTGCTTTACTCAACTGTCTAAATCAACGTTCTATTCCTAGATGCACAAAGAATCAGACATGTGCTATGAACTTTGGAAAAATGCATATTGAAAACATAATATATGCTTCGAAGATTTGAAAGTACTTGGAAAAAGGAGACACTTTGAAAATGGTGAACAACATTTGAGAGATATTTTGAAGAAAAGGAAAATCGATTTCTGAAGAAATCCTGATGTTTTGAGAAAATCGATCTTTGAAGAAAATCCAGGTGACTTTAAGAAAATCGATTTTTATGAGATTTGACTCTTGAATTAACCAAAAGGATGGGCGTGTAGCCCTATGAAAACTATTCATGATGCAATCTAAACCTAGATGATGCATGAATGCCATTTGAGAAAATATCTTCTGAAGAATTTAAGGAAAATCATTGATAAAAAGGGTTTTTCGTGCCTTATAGAATTTAGATGAAATATATTTGACACGTATCCCTGATTATGACCACGAATATATATTGAATATAGTTCATTTGATTCTAAAAAGGGAAAATACTTAGAAAACTTTTGAGAATATGCAATGCTTTCTGAAGATAGCCTAAGAGTGTAGGCCGTTTGTGACTTAAAAGAAGATAAATCTGGCTATTGTTTTTATTCTGACTATGACCACAAACACGAACTCAATCGAGTTTATTAACTCCTTAGAAGCGAGTGCACATGCCATTCGTGTAGACCATTCTGAATTTGAATATGCATGAATCATCATTCAATCACACGATTAATATTATTGAAAATAAACCATATGCAATGCAACCCTAATCTAAGCAAAAAAGGAAATTCTCTTATTCTAATATCACAATTTACATCAATAATTGAAATAAAATAAGAAAAAAGGAGAAGAAAATAAACTCTTGAGTTTTCCTACAAAATTAGCAAACATATTAGTAGCAAAAATGTAGGCTTTTCGGGATTTATCTAACAATATTTGGAAATCGATGGATTTATCGGGACATAAGCCTTTTTCCATGCTTTCATGAAATAAACATAATAAAGGATAATGCAGAACTAAATAAATAACCAAAATAAGCAACTTTGTAATTCAGAATTTAGAGAAAAATGACCAAAATACCCTTGAAAATTGACCTTTATTGCAAAATAGTGTTAAAAACAGTTTTTTTCAGAAAAGATTTTTGAATTTTGTTTAATCCGGGGATCAAACGGATTCAAAACGATGCAAATCGGGTGGAGTACACCCTAATATGATCATGAACATGATCAAACCCTAAAAATATAAAACTTTTCATGAAAAATTCAAAATATTAGAAAAAAAATCAATTTTTGCCCGTATTTCAGTTGAATCAGGACTCCACAGGCATAATGTTCTTATGAAATAACTAAATAATGCATCAAATGAATTTCAAAATTCATAAAAATCGATATGAACACTTCTAATATTTCTAAAATTAAAATGCAATCGAAAAATATAATTTTTGGGATTATTTTGATATCAAAATTAAATAAAAAGATGAAAATATGCGATTTTCACTGCGGTCACATACCTATCACAGTGTCAGACCCAAATCGGATATTAAACAACCATAGAAATTTATAAAATTTGATAGAGACAAACTAGACAGATTAATGCAGATAACCCTTTTTACAGATTTGGAATATGATCTTCGGTTAAGGAGATACGCCTCCGGCAATACGTACCTGATTCGGTCTATACATAACGATGTACAACAGGCAGACCCGGTTTTGAGCTCAGGGAAATATAGCAAATCAGCATCAAAATTTATAAAATTTTACAGAGGCAAACTAGAAATTGTAACGAGAAGAACCCTTTTTACGGATCGGAAAAACGATCTCTGGTGAGGGAGAAATCGTTCCGACAAGTTGAACCCTTCTTCGAATCAAGAATTTCACTCAAGAAATACAGGTTCTGATTGCGAAATTCAAGAAAATAGAAATCCACGGTGAAAATTTATAAAAATTATACCACAGAAAGTAGACATCACGATGAATCATTGGCTTTTTACGGATCGTCAATACGATCTTTGGTTAGGGAGAAATTGTTCCGACAAGTTGACCCAAGCCCTGAATCGGGTCTGTCGGTTCAAGAAGTACAGGTGTTGTTGTTGGGTCAAAGAAACATGGAAATTGACCGTAGAAATTTATAAAAATTGCACAGATTGAAGTAGACATCATGATGAGTACGCTACTTTTTACGGATCGTCGACCTAATCTTCGGAGATGGAGATATGACCTCGGGAAGATGCTCCTGGATTTTCACAATGTTTTCCTAGCTCAAAAAACAGGTTTCGACTTTGATTTTTGAACACAGGGTTACAGACCTCTAAAAGTTCTGATTTTTTTATTGAAAACCGTAGGCACATGCATGATTTCACCATAAAAAATTCATATTTTATTAACGCACATAAACTGGTGAAATAATTACATTAACCAACGACAAGATTTGTAAATAACGAATCTAAAACCCTAGAATAAAATCAAATTGATTATTCATGCTAAAAACACAAAAAAATGTGTAAATAATGCAATGAATCATGATTTGATGCTTGAACTAAAATAAGCATGAATATGATGAAATAAATAAAAAAAACAGGGAAGCATAGCTGAGATTTCAATTTAGCCATTAAAAGAGAGATTCAACCTATAGAAAGGTCGAATCTTGATCTTTTTCGGGCATTTAGCGTAATAAACGATTTGCGAACTATTCCAACGGATCAAAAACATGTAAAACCTCATGGATGATCAGTAGATCATCATCTTGAATCGTTTTTAGGGTTCCTTGAACGAAAAAATGAAGAAAAAGCCCACACATAGGGGGAGACAATGGAGGTTTTCAATGGAAAAGCATAGAAAACAATAAATAAAAAAAGAAAAATAATGAAAAAAGGAGAGATGCTCAGCTTGGGGCTGCTGCTGGAGCTCGAGGGGCTTGAAGGAGATGAGAGAGAGGGAGAGAACACACATGGGTAGACCTCCCCTATTAATCTCATTTTATAATTTTTTAAACTCTATTAATTAGAGAGTTCCTGTAATAACCCGACAAAAAAAAAATTTGTTTGGATCCGGGCCGGATCCGAATCCGACCCGGGTAAATAAGTCGGCTGCGCGCTTTTAAAAGCACGCAACGACGAAGGGGGGAGGCTGTCGAAACCTCCTTCCCCCTCTCGTCTCTCGGTCTCTCTCCCTCTTTCCCCCTCGTTCCTCCCTGCGGCCATCGACGCCGGTGACTCGCCGCCGGCCACCGCCTTCATTCCGTGTGCTGCAGGGAGCCGACAACCTCAGCTGCCGGCCATCTCCTTCCCTCTCTCTGCTACGAAGGTGCCGGCGACCCACCGCCACTGCCTTCCGCTCCGGCGACCCCAGGTACGCATCCACCTCCCCTCTTTTCCCTTCCTTCCGCCTCCTCTTCCACTTCTTCTTCTCGGTGAGGGGTCGACCGACAGGGGGGCAGAGCCCCCTGCCGTCGCCTCTCATCGGCAGGGGGTTACCCCCTGCCTTTCTCAAGATTGGCCGACAGGGGGGGGGGGCTGAGCCCCCTGTCGTCGCCTGTCGTCGACAGGGGGACTCCCCCCTGTCTCTCTCTCTTTGGGTCGACTGACAGGAGGGCAGAGCCCTTGTCGTCGCCATTCGTCGATAGGGGGCTCCGCCCCCTGTCACTTGCTGTGTCGACAGGGGGCTCCGCTCCCCCTGTCCCTCTTGTTTTGCTGGCAGGGAGCGAAGCTCCCTGTGTCGGCCCACCTTTTCGGCAGGGGCTTATGCCCCCTGCCTTTTGTGGATTCCTCGGCAGGGGAGGAGCCCCTGCCTCTTTGTGGTTCTCACAGCAGGGGAGGGGCCGAGCCCTCTGTAAAATTGTCTATGAAAAGACAATACGCATATGAGCACAAATAATATAGAAAAGATGTGCACGAAGGCACTCTCACAACACTTGAACAAAGTACGCAAAAGCGTAAAAATAATAAACATGCACAATGGCATGTATTTTATAGAAAGAACCAAATGCTTGAGACTCTCAAGCTTAGGGAAAACAAGAGGGGAACACCCCTATTTATACAATAAGGAGGAGGTGCAAGGGGGCTCCCAAAGGAGTTGTTGGGGAGCCCCCAACGACTTTATTGGGGGACCCCCAATGCACCTTTTTGGAAAAAGGAAAAAGAATAAAAGAAATAAAAAAGATACAAAAAAGAAAAAGAAAAAAGATAAAACATATTCCAAATGGAATATGTGCAAGAGGTGAAATTACAATTATACCCTTATCGGGTAATAAAAAAGAAAAATATATAAATATACATATTTATATAAATAGAGATACATATACATATATATATTTATATGTATATGTATCTCTATGTATATAAGTATATATATTTATATTTGCATTAACGAATTTAGGAGATACATTTTAACACCCCCCTCAAACTTACGGTGTGATGACCGCAAGTTTGCCAAGGAGGAAATGAAACCTGGGCGAACATAGAGCTTTGGTGAAGAAGTCGGCAAGTTGATACTCAGACGTTACGTATGGTAGATCAATGACCTTCTTCAAGTATTCTTCTCTGACATAATGGCAATCCATCTCTATATGCTTTGTTCGCTCGTGAAAAGTGCGATTCTTGGCAATATAAATTGCACTTTTGTTGTCACAGCACAACTTTGTTGGTTCATTGATAAATACTCCCATATCTTCCAAAAGGCGTCGAATCCATACAATTTCCATGGTGGTAGATGCCATGGCTCTATATTCGGCTTCAGTGGATGACAGAGAGACCTTCTGTTGCTTTTTACATCGCCATGAGATCAAAGACTCACCTAAGAAAACACAGAAACTAGTGGTGGAGTGACGGTTACTAGGGTCACCTCCCCAATCTGAGTCAGTATAAGCAAGCAATTTCAATTCAGAAGAAGATAGGAATACTCCTTTATTCACAGTTCCCTTTGAGTATCTGATGATGCGAAGCACAACACTCATATGAACGGTTATAGGAGTGTGCTGAAACTGACTGGCGATGTGTATAGCATGTGACAAATCGGGTCGAGTAATGCTAAGATACATTAAAGAACCTACCAACTGCCTGTAAGGAGTAGGATCGGTTAGAGGAACACCGTCGTCAATCTTCATTTTTGCTCCCACAACTTCAGGAGTTTCACATACTTTGTCATCAGAAATACCTGACCTGTCAATAATCTCGCAGGCAAGTTTAGACTGAGATAGAAAATAACCACGTTGCGAATAGGCAACCTCAATTCCAAGAAAATATGTCAGAAAACCTAAGTCTGACATCTCAAATTTTGAAGTGAAGACAGACTTAATACCCTTGACTCCTTGAACATCATCTCCTATAATTAACATATCATCAACGTAGAGCAACAAAATTACAATACCTGCATTAGATTTTCTAGTAAACAAAGCAGTGTCAGTATAACATGAGAAAAAACCATTTTCCAGCATTACACTGGTAAACCTATCATACCAGGCTTTGGGAGCCTGCTTTAAACAATAGAGAGCCTTTCGAAGACGAAGAACTTTATCTTTAGGAATTATCATGCCTGGTGGGGCATCCATATATATTTCTTCGTTGAGATCACCATTTAAGAAGGCATTTTTAACATCCATTTGAAAAATGTTTCAATTTTTAATAGATGCAATAGTAATAAGACACCTAACCGTAACCATTCGAGCTACAGTGGCAAAGGTTTCTTCGTAATCAATTCCATACTCTTGCCCATACCCTTTAGCAACTAAGTGAGCTTTATACCTTTCTAGAGAACCGTTGCTCTTAGTTTTAACTTTAAAGACCCATCGACAGCCTATAGTTTTCTTTCCTATAGGTAGAGTTTGGAAATCCCAAGTTTCTGCCCTTTTAAGAGCATCAAGTTCACTTTGCATGGCTTCTTGCCATTCTATACATTTTTTAGCTTCTTCAAAATTTCTTGGTTCAAAATAAGAGTGAATGACACTTAAACAAGCCCTATATCGGGGTGAAAAAGAATCAAAAGACACAAAACGAGTTGGAGGTCTTCTATTCCTTTCAGATCTTCTATGATCAAGAGGGGTGGAAAGCTCACTATATTGATCAATAGCACTTCTAAAGGTGTCTTGGTTTCTACGAGAGTAGGTTATAGGCTCACTTGGAACTCTACTTTCTGGATTATTGAGTGAATTATGTTCACCAATATCTTCATCATTTTCCTCATCATGGTTTAATGATACATCATCATCACTAGATATGTCATCATTACTAGACAATAAGTCGAATAAGGAGTAATCAAAATTTTCTTGTTGAGAAACATTTTTTTCAAAACCATTCTCATTTTCTAAAAAAGTTACATTTCTAGAGACATATAACTTATCATCTCGAAGGTCGTAACAACGAAAACCTTTTTGGGTTTCAGAATAACCAAGAAAAGCACAAGGAATAGCCTTGGGAGAAAGCTTGTCATTCTTATCCGTAAGTATGAAACACTTACATCCAAAGACTCTTAACCTATTATAATCAGGTTCGAGCTTATGTAATACCTCTAAGGGAGATATTTTACCTAATAACCTAGATGGTAAGCGATTTATCAAATAAACAGAAGCAAGAGCTGCTTTTAGGAATATTTTGAGATATAAGGAGAGTCCTAGTGGTCTCGATAATGTGTCTATGTTTTCTTTCAGCCAACCCATTCTGTTGAGGCGTTTTAGGACAGGACCTTTGGTGAACAATACCGTGATCCTCGAGATATACCTTAAATTGATTGGAGAGATATTCTCCTTCAGAGTCACTTCTAAAAATCTTTATGTTACTGCTGAATTGGTTCTTAATCATTGAATGAAAATTTTTAAAACATGAAAACACTTCATGTTTAAACTTAACAAAATATATCCACGAATATCTGGAAAAATCATCCACAAATATTACGTACTAGGAAAAGCCTCTTTTTGAAACAACAGGTGCAGGTCCCCAAACATCCGAATGGACAATTTCGAAAGTTTTAGAAGAGAACATAGTTCTTTGCTCAAAAGGTAAACTTCGCATTTTTCCAAGAATACAGTCATTACAAGAAAAAGAGCTTTTACATAGGTCTTTTGCAAAATGTAAATATGATAACTTGGTGATATTAGGATGACCAAGCCTTTTGTGCCATACATTTATATCTTTATGTCGGGCAACATTACACAAAACTTTTGGAACTTGAAGAAATTCCATATAATATAAATCTCCTCTTCTAAAGCCTTCCCCAATCAATTTCCCGGACTGACGATCCTGTATTAAACATTTATCACAAGAGAATTTAATATCGCAACCATGGTCCGTGAGTTGAGAAACAGAGAGGAGATTTAAGTTTAGTTTAGGTATAAATCTGATTTTTGGAATAAAAAACTCTTGAGTTTCAAAATTACCTATTCATTTAATTTCAAGAGAGGTTCCATCCGCAGTGGAGACAAAAGATGGGGAATCATTTTTTGAGTAATCGGAGAGTGAAAAAATGTTTGGGGACATATGAAAGGATGCACCGGAGTCCAAATGCCAAGAGATTTTACCTGGAAAAGAAGAAGTGGATACGACCGCACCGGAGGTAGATCCCTTGAGGAGAGGTTGAAGAGCTTCCACTATTTGATTTATAGAGAGGGTCCCACTTGAAGATGCCTCCTCTTTCTGTGGTACACCAGTGGTAGCCATGGCTAGGAGCTTCTTCCATTTGGGACAAACGGGTTTGATATGCCCGATTCTTTATAAAAATGACAAATAGTTTTGCTATAGTCCCTTTTCCCTCTTTGTCCACCATTTTCTCCTTGATTTTGAAATTTAAAGTGAGGGGGACGATAGGTTCTTACATTATTTCCGGGTCTTGATACGGCATTAACCTCACTATTTTCTTCAATACTACAAGGAACCGCAAGAACATTTGGTCCTTGTTTACATAAATTCATACGAGTCTCTTCACCACTTAATTTGGTGAGAACATCTTCAAGAGAAGGGGGAGAAAATGAGGAGAGAAGAGATGGCCTTATTTGCTCAAATTCGGGCCTTAGCCCATTCAAAAAGTTGAAGAACCGATCTTCTTCAAGTTGCTTGTGACGGAGCTCAATTGCCTCTCCACTCCATTTTGGTTCAAGCATTGCAAACTCATCCCAAATAGAGGAAAGATCAACAAAGTATTCCCTAATCGTCATATCACCTTGAGTAAGGGAGATAGCCTTCTTTTGAAGGTAATACTTATGAGAGAGATCCCTTGATGTGTACATTTTTTCAAGATAATGCCAAGCTTCCGATGCCATTTTGAATTTAATAATGTTGGCATTAATCTTGGTTTCCACGGATGAGAAAAACCATGAAAGAATCTTGAAATTCTTCATTTTCCATTTATCGTGCTTCTTGGAGTATTCTTCAAGGGCTTTGGTTCTTTCTTCTCCCTCAAGAATCTTGATTTCGCTTTCATTTACCACAGTAATCTTGGGTTCCGGTTCCGGAATTGTGCCAAGTACATATCCCCATAGGCCATTCCCTTTTATATGAGCCTCCATATTTTCGGCCTAAACATGATAGTTGGACCCATTTAATTTGAAACCAAGAGCAAAATGGGACTCTTTTTCGCCCATTAGAGAGTAAAGAGGAAGAGTAAAAAGCGTACCAACACAATATTTTCAACACCAACTTTGCACAAGATTCTTCTAAAATATTTAAGAAGAAAGATCCACCACTTCAAACTTTAAAGATCGGAAGGCACGTTTTTCGAGGCACTCGAAAATAGAGAATCCCACGATCTTCAATAATCAACCTTGCTCTGATACCATGTAAAATTGTCTATGAAAAAACAATACGCATATGAGCACAAATAATATAGAAAAGATGTGCACGAAGGCACTCTCACAACACTTGAACAAAGTACGCAAAAGCGTAAAAATAATAAACATGCACAATGGCATGTATTTTATAGAAAGAACCAAATGCTTGAGACTCTCAAGCTTAGGGAAAACAAGAGGGGAACACCCCTATTTATACAAGGAGGAGGTGCAAGGGGGCTCCCAAAGGAGTCGTTGGGGAGCCCCCAACGGTCACATTTGTGACCGTTGGGGCCCCCCCAACGACTCTATTGGGGGACCCCCAATGCACCTTTTTGGAAAAAGGAAAAAGAATAAAAGAAATAAAAAAGATACAAAAAATAAAAAGAAAAAAAATACAACATATTCCAAATGGAATATGCGCAAGAGGTGAAATTACAATTATACCCTTATCGGGTAATAAAAAAGAAAAATATATAAATATACATATTTATATAAATAGAGATACATATACATATATATATTTATATGTATCTCTATGTATATAAGTATATATATTTATATTTACATCAACGAATTTAGGAGATACATTTTAACACCCTCCTCCCTGCCTCCTCTTACGGCAGAGGAGGGGCTCGCCCCCCCTCCTCTCTGTTCCCTCTATCACGGCAGGGGAGGGGTCGAGCCCCTCCTCCCTGCTCCCTGCATCCCCTTATGGCAGGGGAGGGGCTGAGCCCCCTCCCTGCTCTTTGTTTTGATAGGGTAGGGGGTCGAGCCCCTCCCTGTTCCTTGTTGCGGCAGGGGAGGGGGCCGAGCCCTCCCTGTGCCTCTTTTCTCGTTAGGCAGGGGCTTCACCACTGCCTTCATTGTTTTTCGGCAGGCCGGGGCAAGCCCCCTCGCCTCGCTTTTCCTTGGCATCACGCGGGCCTCCGTTCATTGTTGACAGGCAGGGGCTTGACCCTGCCTCTCTTCTGCTTTGTCAGGCAGGGGTGCAACCCTGCTTGCCCTCGCTTTATGAGGGCAGGGGTGCAACCCCTTGCCTCCTCGGAGTCCGTTGACAGCAAGTCAGCAGGGGCTCGCAGCCTCTGCCCCTGCTTCTTGCGCTTATAGCAGGTGCGCATGTGCACGATGCCCCTGCCTCTGCTTCCCTTATGTCAGGACGACGATAGAGCCCCTGACTTTCTATTTTGCTATTAGCTTGCTAAGATCGTTACTTTTACAGCTCGTACGACGGATCCCGCTCGTGCTCCGCGATCCGAGCCGCTAATCGCGTACATCCGTGGACGACAGCAAGCTTGCAACTCTCAAAGGTAGGGGAAGATTGCACAGAAGACTTGGACAATTGAATTAAGTTCAATTAACTAACAATGGGCCATTATATATATATATATATATATATATATATATATATATATATATATATATATATATATATATATATATATATATATATATATATATATATATATATATACGAGTACGCATTTAACTCAAGGATGCGGTTTTCGATCCTTGTCCTTTACTTTGCCATTGCGCATCGCGCAAAGGTTTTGCTTTGCACTCCTGTTTACGGTCCTTTACTTTGCCGTCGTGCATCACGCAAAGGTTTTGCGTTGCACTCCTGTTTACAACCTTTACTTTGCGGTCGCGCATCGCGCAAAGGTTCTGCGTTGCACTCCTGCTTGCAACCTTTACTTTGTCGTCGCGCATCGCGCAAAGGTTCTGTGTTGCACTCCTGCTTACAGTTTTTACTTGCTGTTACGCGTTGTGCCGAGGCCTTGCGTTGCACTTCTGCTTACCGCCTTTACCTTGCCGTCGCGCTTTGCGCCTAGGCTCTTGCTTTGCATATGTGTTGGTATTGCCTTGCTATTGCTGATGACGTGCATGTTCTTGCTCTTTGCGTATGCCTTAAAGGCATCCTCGTGGAGGATGCAAGGGGCATTTACCACTCTCCCTCTTGCGACAAGAGTTCAGTCGGGAGCGAGTGACACATCCTCGTCTAAGGAGAGGGATACCTCATAAGGATCCTGGCTCTTCGTGTGTGCAGTCCTGCAGAGTCGACTTGAGATTTTAGGGAGCTGCGCAAAAGCATCAAAGACTGCTCCAAATCGAAGCATTTGGAAGGATGTGATTGGCTGGTTCTGCTCACCTTTTTGGCATATCTCGGGTGATCCCGAATTGGGGGTTCGAGCGAACTTCTTAGCGGGTGTTCTGTTGACAAACCCGTATCCCGTCTATCGAGGCCGATATCGAGTCATGCGAGATATGTAGATACCCCGATAGCGGATGTGATTCGAGATAATCACATGCATAATGTTGGCACAAGGTACTGCTCTTTCAAAAGATAAAGTAAAGTTGATAAACTTTACATCTTTGTTAAACACTCCTGTTGAGGCTTCTATTGAGGAGATATACTCCCTTCATCCTAGAGTACTTGTAGTCGTGCACGACACGTCTAGTACTGCGATGATCGGATGAGACGGTCGTGCGATCTCGAACAACGCTAAATGCAAAATGTTGTAATCACATAAATAGCCTCACATTCGCCTTCACAGGCAAGATGCTCGAATGGTTTAAAGACCACAACATAGGATGGGTCGTTAGTCAAGCAACCCCTAACGTACCTATTCACTTCTATGTGTCTGTCAAGGGAGAGGACAGAGCGGTACAAACTTCAATGGACAGGTTGTTAACAACCACCCTACGGGCAACGATCCGGCCTCCCCGATCATTGGAGTTAGGGGAAAGGGGCTACAATAGTTAGCTCAACACTTCTGCAGAAGTTGGATGCATTCGTGGCACTGCCTTCTTTGGGGAATCCTCTCTTGGCTAAAACCGTCCCTTTGGAGTGAACTCAACTAGCTATTCGGGTTATTGAAAATACATAGAATAACAGACGCCCGAACTAGTCTCAGTTGTCTCTACGTTTTGCCTACGTGTACCTGCATGCCAGTAATTATCGAAACATAAAGTCTGTTCACACTGGTCGATTGCTTGCTTGCTCGGTAGTTCAGTATGCTACTCGTTGAGCTGTGCACGCCTGTCAAGGCGTTACTCTAGTTGGTTAAACTGCTTACGCAGTAATAAGGAGCTTCTCATACTAGTTAAATGCTTATAATAATAACATTATGTCAGTTGCTACATATTAGCATGTGACTTGCTTTATCCCTTGGTCGAACTGTTTGGTGCTTATTGTAGCGTAGCACTTGTTGGCTTGCATCTCTTATGATTGATGTGATTGCATACAACTCGTAATCTACGAACTGGTGGCAACTAGGATTGATGTGGCCGCTTGTCTTATAAGCTGCTTACATATTGTGATATAACTGCTGCCGTATGATTGCTTATGAATGGCTTGTGATGCAATGGTTTATGCCTTACGATTAATTTAATTACTTGTTGATGGACTGAGCCATTTTATGGTACTTATATGTTTTACGAGCATTGCTATGAGTGCTTGTCTTATTCAGTTGTTTTGTTTGGCTGATGGGTAGAGTTAGTTACTCTTCGCCCATAGAATCCACTGGATTGCCATATCTGCGCATTCTCATGTGTCGTTTACGCATGCTTTGAGGGCCTATTTGAGAATTGCAATATTCCTTGTGGCAATAATACGATGTGTAGGATTATATGCTTCTATGTGAAGTGATACGATGCATATGCTGATATACATGCTTGTGCCCATATTGTGGCTACTGACCCCAAGAGTGGTCAACTGTTCGGAGCAGTCGATTGTATGGATGCATGTATCACCAAGTAGGGTGTCTGTTGAGAACCAGATCTTCAAAGGATTATCTGCGAGGGCGTGTATAATCAAGACCAGGTACCCGACTAGAGGGGTAGATTCTCTGTGAGGATATACACAGTCCACGAACGGGTAGCCGCAAAGACGGTGAACTCCTGTGAGGAAGTGTATGGTCCAAGACTAGGTATACCATCTAGGGCGGAATTCCTTGTGAGGTTATACATTTCCCAGACCATGTGATCCGGCGCTGATCTTGTTGTTTATATTAGTGGCTATCGACCCTGAGAGCGGTCATTTGTGTTGATGCGTGTATCGCAATGACTTTCATTGGATATGACATTTGTTGGGGACCGACTTCCCAAAGGTTTTGCTGTGGGGGTATGTATAATCAAGATCAGATGACCCGGCTAGAGTGGGGGATTATCTGTGAGGACGTACACTGTCCACGAACGGGTAGCCACAAAGACGGTGAACTCCTATGAGGAAGTGTATGGTCCAAGACCAGGTATACCTTCTAGGGCGGTAATTCCTTGTCAGGCTAGGGCGGTAATTCCTTGTCAGGTCGTATATCTCTCGGACCGAATGATCCGACGTGGATCTTGTGTTTTTGCTTACCATAAAAAGTTATGGTGAGCTATGATGATCTTTTGAGATTGTTTATGATAGCCAACTATAAATTCATAGTTTTGGCTTTCTGTTTTAGCATGATTTCATGCATGACTCAGGTGTGAATCAGATCGTTAGCGATTTGAGATAATGATCATGTTTTGGACCTCCTATGGAAGGGTGGGCTTTCTGAGAAAGTATGACGCCTTAGTGAGTCATAACCGGTGACAGTTGGTGGCGTAAGACTTTGAGAGATGAGAATAGATTAAGGTTGTTCAGGACAAAGCGTTTGTTAGAAGTAGTGAGCGACAAACGATGTCCTGATAGTGATTAGATGCAGAGACCTCGTTCTAGGAACGAGAACAAGCTAGTTGCGTAGTGGTTCACAACCTACGATCAATTGAATCGTATGTTGCGTTTGTCAGTTGCACTGCTTACTTGCTTTGAACTGCTTACTGTTTGCACTACTTACTCGCTCGCACTACTTATTCGCTTGTACTACTTACGCGTTTGCACTATTCACCTGCTTGCATTGCTTACCTGTTTAACTGCATATCTGCTTTAAACTGCGTAACATACTGAATTAAATGTCCTTAATTCAGTTTCTTGTAGTCTCTCTTGTGCACCTACTAGTTTTTCGCAAAACTTACCCATACTATGGGTACAGGTGATGATTAGGTACTCTACGGGCGATTGCGCGATTGCAAGATGACTTCAAGACTTCTTCTTCCTGCTCTTAGCTCGCGTCCTGGGCGCTATGGGTTTGTATCAGAGTCCTTGAGATATCCAAATCTTGTGAGTTTTGGTTCTTTTAGCTAACGTGCTCAAAGTTGTCAGATTGCCTTATGATTTATCAAAAGAAAAATCTTCCGCTGATTTCATAAACAAACTCTGAAGGAAAGAGATATTTCTAGTCTCTTGCCTGTTTTTCTAAAAAGGTTCGCAAGTTTGAAATTTGGGGCGTTACGGTTCCGATTTAATCAGAAGTCTATTAATTAATTAAGATAAATCAAATGAGGGGGGGGGGGATTTTATAAGGATTTCTAACCTAACCAAAACACTAACTACTAACCCTAATTAAACCTAATTGAACTCTAAAAAAATCTCAAATGTGGCACCACCTAATCTGGGCCGACATTTGGTTTTTAAAACCTTAATTAAAAGTTAAAATCAAAGTTTTAAAATACCAAAATAAAGGTAGAGTTTTAAAATCAATTTTGACTCTTTCAAACTTCTAATTTAGGTATAACACTAACTAAACCTAAACACCTTCAAATGTGGCGCCACCTACTATGGGCCCCATTTGATTTTTCAGAAAATGATTTTAAAAACTTAAAAATAAAGGGGTTAAAAACGATTTTTTTCGAAAAACTTCAAAAGGACACCTAGACTCACTAATATTTTTATATTTTTGAAATATATAAGACATGAAAATGAGATAATTTCAAATAAAGAGGAAAAAATTAGGGTTTGCACCCCTGCAGGGTGGGCCTCACTTGAAGAAATTTGTAAAAATTAGAAATTGACTTAAAAATCAAGTTTAAAACAAATCCATATAATTTTTCTAATGAAAATACTTTGAAATGAAGGAATATAAAGCTCTGGGGGTTGGCCAAATGACAAATGTCGATTTAGAACCCATGTTTTTAAAATTAATTTCGAAGTAAGGTTTTAAACCTTAAATCTGGATTGGAGATTTTGAAAAACCAGAGTGCTGGATCTCGAGGATGACATGCAATGCGATAAAATGATATGAAATGATATGAAATGACATGAAATGATTACAAAATATAAACCCTGAGCGAGGGATTTGAAGTCCCGAACCCCTGGCAGAGACAGAGGATTGAACATTCCTGTTCGAGGTTGAAAATTGAGGATTGAACATCAGACCCGATATTGGATCCGATCCAAATGTGAATTGAGTCTCAGATGTAACTAAAATTTTAAGGAAGGGAACTGATCCGAGTTCCGATTAGTGGTTGTACCAGCTGGGGGAATGATAAAAATGAAGTTTCGGACAACATGCTCAGAGAAATGATTTTGCCCCCGCAGGGCATAAAGTGACACTGAAAATGAAGTTTGAACTGGTCTCGACTGGTTTACATTGAATCCTAAGGTTTATGAACTCAGAGGAACTAAAATAACACCGACTCAACCAAAATCCTAGGCTAGATGATCGAGAAATGGTACAATTCTCAGAGAAATGCACACTGGAGTGAAATGGACCACATAAATGCACTGAGTTTGAGCTAAAATGAAGATCATAAATACTAAGATGAACTAATTCTGGAGCTCAAACACTAGCTCAACTGACAAAGGTTGGCCCAATTTCAGCTGAAATGGACTCCGACACTATGGAAAATGGATTTGAACTAAGACTGGAATACTTGAACTCCTGGTGAACTCAAGTTAGACTCAGGGGAACATGTCCGACCAGGAATAATTGACTTGGAAACAATTGACTCATGCTAGAAATCATCTCATTTATCAGGAAATTGATCAATTTTAGCCGAAATGGTCAGGAATCAACATGATTTGCTCATCGTGAGCTTAGGTGAGCTAGAAATGACTGACATTCTAACTGTTTTGAGATCAAAATGAGCTTGGTTGACTTTGACTGATAGAGATCTAAGGTCACCTAGGGGTAAAATGAGAATTTTACTAACAAAATAAGGGTGAAATGACACCTAAACTCGGATCGACCTAGGGCTAGACTCCTAAGAGGATTCACATTTGCTGAAAAGGGGTATATGATGATGAATGAGGAAAATTTGGGGTGTTTAGAGATGCCCCTCTTTGCTACTAAGCCGGTTGAAAGCCGAGCTTAGTGGCAAAGAAAAACACACCAAATTTGGGCTATAAAAATGCCCCGGTTCGAAGAATCTGACTTGATATGAAAGAATTATGCTCTAGTGAAGGTGGTGGTAGATATGGAATGAAGAAAATGGAGAAGAAGATTCACCTCATCGAAATGATGCTCAAGCTTGACCCTTACCTGAATGGGGAGACAAAAATACTTCACGAAAAAGGCTCAGGTGTAACCCTTAACCTGAACGGGCATGGATAAAATACCTCACGAAGTGAGGCTTAGGTGTAACCTTTAACCTGAACGGGCATTGATAAAATACCTCACAAAGTGAGGCTCAGGTGTAACCCTTAACCTGAACGGGCATGGATAACAGAATCCTCGAATGAAGAAACCATGATGGAACCTTCGGATTTCGTACAATAAATCTGAGAGGGGTTTGCAAAAGGCAAAAAATGGGGTTCTCTAAAGCTTTGAAAAGGGATTGATCTTAGGCATCTCATTACTGAGACTAAATAGTTTTTTGATGACCTTTTGCTGAAAAATATAAACGTTGATTCGACTTCGAACCGAAAACAAAAAAATGAACTGTCTATGGCGAGACAGTGAGGAACACATGGAAGTGTGCGAATCTGAGAGCCCAGGCGCTCAGATTAAAAAGAAGGGAAGAATCTTGAAAACTCGTGTTATCAAGTCCTAAAGAGGGATAACGACAACGCCAGGATAGAGACTCAACCAAAATCTTAGGCTGGATGATAGAGAAATGGTACAATTCTCAGTGAAATGGTCAGAAATGCACACCAGAGTGAAATGGACCACATAAATGCATTGGTTTGAGCTAAAATGAAGATCATAAATACTGAGATGAACTAATTTTGGAGCTCAAACACTAGCTCAACTGACAAGGGTTAGCCCAATTTCAGCTAAAATGAGTTGAAATGGGCTAAAATGAACTCCGACACTATGGAAAATGGATTTGAATTGAGACTGAAATACTTGAACTCCTGGTGAGCTCAAGTTAGACTCAGGAGAACAAGACTCACTGAGAATAACTAACTCAGAAACAATTGATTGAAATTCATGCTAGAAATGAGTTCATTTCTAAGGAAATGGATCAATTTTAGCCGAAATAGTCATTAATGAACATGATTTGCTCATTGTGAGCTAGAAATGACTGACATTCTAACTGTTTTGAGCTCAAAATAAGCTTGATTGACTCTGACTGACAGGGATCTAAGGTGACTTAGGGGTAAAATAAGAATTTTACTAACAAAATGGGGGTGAAATGACACCTAAACTCGGATCGACCTAGGGCTAGACTCTTAAGGGGATTGACATCTTGCTGAAAAGGGGTGTATGAGGATGAATGAGGAAAATTTGGGGTGTTTACAACGATACGTAGTCAACACACTTAAAAATGGGCCAAATTGTATTTTTTTCTAGTTTTGGGTTTTAAAAACCTCTTGAGGGACGACTCCCTCATTTGTGTAAAAGCCATTAGAGAGGTATCCACACACCCTATGACTCGTGAGAGCGATTTGGGGGCTGATCTGTGCATAAAGGAGAGGACTTTTGCTCCCAAACAGGTAGATGGGAAGTGCCAAATCAACAGAATTTGTGGATTCCATAGCTCCTTCCCCAACAACCTTAGACTGCTAGTTTCCAAATGGGGCCTTAGTGGTTCTTGTATTTGTTCTCTTAGTGGCCGTTGTGTTTGTGCCCTTAGTGGCTCATTTGTGCACTCTTGTGCTCATGTTCATAACTTTGGTGCTGGTGGACCTGCACTTCTTGGTGATTGCTTCATGACGGTTATAACATTTTTAGTTCTTAACTTTTTGATCATGATAAAGTTTCTTGTCTCATCATCGCTCTTAAGGTTTATGACTTTATGAACACTTCCATAAATTAGGTTCTATTTTCCTCCTCACGGCTAGTGTTTCCAATGACACTGGCAATATGTTTTTTTTTCCATATAATTTAACAAACCCAATATCTCTTCTTCAATGTTGGGGAACACCATTACTCATGTGCATCGGCAAAGGAAATGTGCCATAATTGTGATTGCTGTGTGACAAATATCAGCTTGTAGGTCAGATCATACAGTTGTTTGTGTATTACCTTTTCAAAATCCAAAAATTTGGTGTCATGTTTGTGGAGAAAAATCATATATTACTGTATAGTTGCTTTTGACGTGTCTTTCAGTGAAATTCTGATTCATTTTTCTCTTCAAAGGCCAACATATGTTTGTCATATTAACGCATTTTATATGAAAGCAGATAATTCTCACTCATGAGCATGCTGATGCAATTCTTGGCTTGGATGATATACGGGCAGTGCAGCCAT
This sequence comes from Nuphar pumila, assembly GCF_984573655.1. NCBI lineage: Eukaryota > Viridiplantae > Streptophyta > Magnoliopsida > Nymphaeales > Nymphaeaceae > Nuphar > Nuphar pumila. The sequence continues at coordinate 25,022,776 of NC_143259.1, read as the reverse complement.
TCAGTCCTATCAATGATATTGAACCTACCCCTGTTTATCTCACTCAGTTTGCGATGGAGAGGTATTTTCATCAGCTTTAAGAGATGTACTAGTTAACATATTCCATCATCTTGATGACTAGGCAAGCTAAAGCTGTAGTTGAATTGTAATAGTATGGTAACAAATCAGCACAGACCTTTATTTCTGTTTCTTGCAAATATAAAATTGATGCAATCTCAACATAGTGACAGTGGGTGTGTGATAGTCTTGCATATGTTTCTAGTCATCCCAAACTGTTTGTTTTGCCTACTTCCTCTTGTTTCAAAAGCAAAATTAATTTGTCTTTGTTATCCAATTAAATTCTTGCATCATTTTTGTTCCCGCATCTATGGATGTGAGAGTTTTCTGAGGAAGGATGAATGTTGAAGCGGAATGGCAGAAATTTCTACATAATAAAAGAAATTCTCAGGGTCTTGTCTTAATCACAACCAAAGTCTACCTGTTAGCTTCTATTTTATTGGTTTATGCAATTATATCATTGGAAAAAGCATCAGTTTATCCATAGCATCATAGCTTGGTGGATTATACTATTTCTTTTTTGAAAATTTAAGTGTCTGGGCATTCTCTGTCTTTCAACGATGCATCAAGTCCTTTGTGTTACAATTGTCAATCCATAACAGTATCAGTGTCCTTATTGAATAAACAATTAAAGCTTATGTTCCCATCAGATCCTGCATTCTGTTGTTTGGGGCCCTTGGTTTCTTTTTTTAGAGGCTGTTTTCTTGATGATTATCATAGGTTTACTTGGATTTCTTTGTGATTCTAGTAAAATCATGTGCTTCCAAAGTGATAGCAAGGGTGAATTTGTATAAAAAATGTGATAAATACCTTCAGGATCATGTATATACCATTGAGGGGTGGATTATCTTGGGAGTCCAAGAGCGTTCTCCTAAACAATAACAACTTAAAAGACCTTAAATAGAAAGGAAAGCACAACTGGGGGGATCCAAGCTGGACGTCCCTATCCAGGGGAGATTTCCTCTCCTGCTCCTTCCCATTTTGCCCCTCCATTGGCGCCATCTTCTTTTCCTTCTCATTTTGCCCTTGAAAGGGTGCCATCTTCTTTTCCTTCCCATTTTACCTATGAAACCCAGGAAATGTGCCTTTTCTGCCCTGCATATCTCCCGAATTGCCTCTGTTGACCTTTTTTGCAAAAGACTGGATTATCTTTTATCCTAACCCCAATTCCTGCTTACACTCATATGGATCAACATACCCATTTATCTAACAGGGATATCTAGATCCAATTTTCTTATTCTATTTGGGTCGTGATGCTATCCTATAGACAAATGTAGAGGGGTTTAAAGGTTGATTAGTGGCAAAAATATATGCACAACATTTTGGTAATGATTCAAAACATAGCTTGGTGGTCATGACTAGTGAATGTATTCTTGTGTGGAGACACAAAGGAGGCATTGTATACAGATAATTGTCTAGATGTCACAAATGAAATTGCAAACAGAAGATTATAAATTAAATAAGCCAATGTATAGGATAAATCAAATAGTTTGAAAGAAATCAGATATTACAAATTTGATATGATCATAACCAGTTAAATCTATTTACTTTTTTATGAACATGGCCTCAAAATCTGGGTAGGTGTTGGATGTTTTATCCAAGTAGTACCAACATTGACATAACAATTGCAAATCCCATGAGAATTTGAATTTTTCTGATGCGATCTTGTGAGAAAATCTTGTTGTCTTTTTAACTTCAGAAGCAAATCTAAAATGTTGATAGCATTTTAGGTATATTTCAAAATTCCAAATACTTTGTTTTCACCATCCAGGTTATTTTAGACTGGGCTTGTATTTCTTTAATCGCTTGGGATTGATTATCAGGTCCATGTGCTTGATTGGCTGTTTTTGTAACGCCCGTGAAAAAAAAAAATCGCGTCCGACTCGTGTCAGACACGTGTCGGGGTCTGGACCGCTGTGTCGGGCCCGGATCCGGGTCCGAATCGGACCCGAGCCTAACCCTACTCTGGTTTCTCGAACCTTCGAGCGACTGCATCTTTAAAAAAATGCAGGCTCAGTCGGGCGAGGGGTAAAACCCCCTCGCCACTCTCTCCTCTCCCGTCTCCGTTCCTCCCTGCGGCCACCGACGTCGGCGACTCGTCGCCGGCCACCACCCTTGTATCGGTTGCTGCAGGCATCGACGACAGCGGTCGGCCATCTCGCCCTTCGATCTGACATCGGTGACTCGCTGTCGGCCACCGCCTTCATCCCGATTGCGGCAGACATCGACGACGACCTTCGACAGCCCGCAACCTCAGCCGTCGACGGCCTCTAAGCTCCGGTTTCCCTTCTCTCCTCATCGCCTCACACCCTCTGAGCGAGTGTCGGTGATCGAAGCTGCCGACCACCACTGTCTCCCCTTCTGCCGCCATCGACGATCGAGGCTGCCAACAGTTGTGTCAGCGATCTTCACTTGCGGCAACCCCTGTTCCCGATGTCGGAGCTACTGACGGCCCTCCACCTTTGCTGCTGCCGGCAATCGAAGTCATCGACATCCTTTCAGCCATCGGCGACTTCGTCGATGTCCCCTTCGTCGGTGTGAGGCCCTGTCACTCCCTCTTCTCGGCTCCCCTTCGTTGGAGGATGACGCTGTTGACCTCGACCTTTTGATCGACAGTCTCTCGTTCTTTCCAGCCTGACGACTCCCCCGTGGCCGTGGTCTCCTGAGGTATAAAACCCTCCCCTCTCCTTCTCCTTTGTGTAGGATCGGTCGACAGGGGGGGCTGAGCCCCCTGTCGTCGCCTCTTGTCGATAGGGGGCTCCATCCCCCCCTGTCGCTTGGTTGTTTTTCGGCAGGGGTTCCCCCCCTGCCTGTTGTAGTCGCCTGTCAGGGGGGCTCTGCCCCCTACCCCCACCCTTTTTCTTGTTTGGTGGTGGTGGACCAGAGCCACCATCGCGGTGGCTCTGGGTCCCCCAGGAGGGGGCTGCCGAGCACCCCTCCTCGCTGTCCCCTCCTTGCCACCTTGTTTTCTGGTGGGTCGGCAGGGACCGAGTCCCTGCCACCACCTTGGGCTTTCGGGGTGTGTCGGCAGGGACCGATCGAGCCCTGTCACCCCCCCTTCTGTTGTTGTCCCGACAGGGGGCGGAGCCCCCCTGCTTTCTTGTTTTCGAGCAGGGCCTTGCCCCCTGCGTTTCATTGTTCTCCGGCAAGGGGCTTTGCCCCCTTGCTTTGTTCTTGCTGCTGGCAGGGGCAGAGCCCCTGCCTATTTGCGTTCCTAGCAGGGCGGTGCCTCTGTTTGTGATCCTGTTATGACAGGGGGTGTTTCCCCCCCTGCCTTGTTGCGGCAGGTGTGGCGGGGAGCCTCTGCTCCCTCCTCTGCTTTTCTTTGTGCTGGCAGACAGGGAGCTTCTGCTCCTTGCCTCTGCTGTTGCTGCCAGGCAGGGCTGAGGCCCCTGCCTCTGGCACCCTTGTCTGCAGGATGCAGAGTTCCTGCATCTGCCTCCTGCAGGCAAGGCGCCTTGCTGTATTTGTTGCTTCTCGTTTATATTATGACATATACTAATGTTCTAAGCTCTCCAGGTTGAACGGTGGATCCGGTTCGCCCTTTGTGGCTCGAGCTCTTGTTTGTCTACGCTGCGTGCGTACGAGGACCCACAACCCCTTAAGGTAGGGGATTCTTGCGTGAAAGGACAATGAACGAATAAATGCTAACATAAGAAAAGATAACTAAAAGAGGATGATATATGTATACGTATAATATATATACGTATGTCTTTACCTTGAAGGACGCGGTTTCGCGATCCTTGTCCTCTTTACTTTCTCGCACTTTCTTTTCTGTCGCCGCCGCGCTATATATGCCTAGGCTTTTCATTCCTGTCTTTACATTCCATGTCTTTTAACTCAAGGACGCGGTTTCACGATCCTTGTCCTCTTTACTTTCTCGCATTTTACTTTTCTGCTGCCCCGCGCTTTGCGCCCTGGCATTTACTTGCTTATGTTTGCCTTGTTCTCTAGGATGCAATCCTGGTCCTCCTTTACGTTCTTGCACTTTACTTTCTTGCATGTACTTGTTGCCCCGCGGTTTATGCGCCCTGACTTTGCTACTTGTTTTACCCTTTACTTTCCTGTGCTATCGTACTTGCTTTTGCGCTTACCTTTTGCATGTGTTTGTCCTTACCTGGCTGTTGCCCTTCGTGCATGTATTCTATCTCTGTCGCATGCTTCTTTACTTGCTTACGCTTATCGTTTAATCGAGGTGCAACCCTATGCCTCGTGAGTCGTCCTTTACACTTGCGTAGTCAGTATAGGATCTCATACCTCACGAGTTGCTTACGCAGTTGTCCGCTTGTGCATTACGATGATCGAGGTATGATCTCATACTTAGTGCGCAGCTCTAGCGTTCTACCCTCGCGGTGCAGCTTCGCCCATCAAGTCTTGCTCCTCGATTTGCCATTGTATTAGTATGTGCACGGGTTTGCCCCTTGTCAGCTTGCACTTCCTGAGTGCAGCTTCGAGTGTATAATGTATATCGTTTCACTTGTCTTAAAGGTCACGACACACACTTACATACTTCGGCTCTCCAAAGATGATGGTCTTAAGTGCAAACCTATTTTCAAGAATGTATAGCTGGTAAAGCAAAGATAGCGGCCGAATCTCCTAAATCGATGTATTTGGGAGAGGTGTGTTACAACCTCAGTTCGCCTGTCCGATATAACTCAGATAACCTTATTTAGGAGCCTGTGCATGAGTAGGGCGGGGATCCTAGCGAGGTACTTGCGCCATCGCTAGATCGGCGTTACCTCGCCTCTGATGCGAGACCTAGTTTCTAGGCTGTCTGGTTCAACCAAGATTGTAGCGCCTTCCTGTTAAAATATGTGTACTCGTACACATATATTTTGAAATATAATTCTTAAATGTACATATATATATTTCATCTTCCTAAAATACCCTCAAGGGTATTCTTGTAATTTGACATTTTATGCATATTCCAATTGGAATATGCATTGTAATTTTTCCCTTAATTTTTTGTTTTTTATTTTCTTAAATTTTGTATTTTGTACCACATTGGGGGCCTCCCAATAGAGACGTTGGGAGCCCCCAACGGTCACAAATGTGACCGTTGGGGGCTCTCTAACGTCTCCCTTGGGAGCCCCCAAGGTGGTCCCTTTTATGCTTATAAACAGGGGCTTGCCCCTTTGTATTCTTTGAGATTTGGAGGAGCTCTTGCTCCATTGTAAGGGGTTTTTACCCTTGTCTTCCTCTTCTTCAATAATATTCAACTTATGACTTTATGTCATATTTTTGCCCCTTGTGTGGGTTTATGTGTTAGCACATTATGTGCTTGTGTTGTTCCCTTTAATGGGTTTATTCGTACTTCATGTGCATGTGTATGGGTTCATTATTGAACCTAATGTATTCAAAGCCACTTTCTAACATGGTATCAGAGTCCGGTTACGATGGGGTTGTCTCTTGGCGCAACGGAAAGCGTGGTGCTCAAGAAATGGTGAAGTATTCGTTGTTCCTCTCTTTTTTTAGAAGTTTTCGGTATGTATCTCTTTTCTTAACATATTATGCATTATGAAACTATTTTTCTTGCACATTTAGTGTTTTTGATAGTTGAATCATTTTCTTTCACATTTCGCGTGTTCGTATATTTTAAAATATCTACTTTTAAATTTGGTAAATTTGTTTATTGTTCAAATATATAATTCTTGGTTATATAGTTATCGATTTCTCATCACATATAATAGTAATTTATGTTTTGCAAAATTGTTTTTCAATTATGTGAGATTTATGATTTTTCATAAGAATTTCGTGATTAACCTATAAGTTAACTTTTTAAATACGATTTCTTGCTAGATTAATGATCTTTGTTTAAAAACTCTTTAATCTCATATAAAGTCTAATTTGTTTTGAGTTCCTCTCTTGTTTATGGATTTTAGTGCATTTTTTGGAAAAAATCTTGATATAATTCTTGTATAAGAATCTCTCACATCTAAATCCTTGTTATGAATCCTAAGTAGTTCTCGTTAATGATAGCTATTTATGAGAACTCCTAAAGATGTTTCAATGATTTTGGTTTATTTAAAGGTTTTTTGAAAAATTGTTTGTGATAAATAGGTTGTTCGAACCGTTGTAAAAGATCTTTTAAAAGAATTTCTCACACTAATATAGAATGCATAGTGTATCTATTACATCTTTTTGGTATAAAAGATTTCATTAAATTTATTGATGCAACTTTACAAACTTGTTGGTTTGTATTTTTCACATAAGATTTCAAAACCTCTTGATTGTATGCCTACATTGGCCATAATATGGTCTTCTTTTAAATTGCATTTATCAAGCATAAAATTGCATAATTGAAGCTTGAGAGTCTCAAGCATTTGCATCTTTTATGAAATACATGCATGTTTGATATTATTACGCTTTTTGCGTATTCTTTGTTTAAGTGTTGTGAGAGTGCCTTCGTGCACATCTTTTTTTAAAGTATTTGTACTCATATACGTATTGTCTCTTCGTAGACATTTTTATATTATGGAGCTTTTGTGCACATTTCTTTTGGTGAAAGTGTAATGAATTTAGATATTGATTCTTTTGTTGAATCATTATAAAACATTGTAAGTGCTTATGGCACTTTGTACGTTTCCGCATATCTCAATCAAAGAATATTAAAACTTGTTGTATGGGATTTAATCTCAATTCTATAAATTTTCAAGTATTTTTGAATATCTTTTCTTGGGTATTGTGTTAAAGCTCTCCTTGCGAATCATTACGGTTCTTGTGATTTCTTTGTTAAAAGCTTGATTTTCTTCTCTTGATTATCCCAAGATGATTTCTTTATGTCATTTGAAAAAGTTTTTTTTATGGTACTTATCTTATCCATCACAAGTTATATGATGCATCAATTCTTTTATGGCCCTATTGTTATATTAGAGATATTTGAGGTGAGTTATGGGCACCTTGGGACTCTAGAATGATTTGGTATATGATCTCTAATTATGAGTGTGTCACTTGTTGTTATGTCATTTTAGATTGTCCACTTACCATATTATAGATGGTGGTTGAGGTGAGTTATGGGCACCTTGGGACTCTAGAATGATTTGGTATATGAGTGTGTCACTAGTTTGATGTTGGCCATTGATCTTATGGATGCTCTTATTTATATATAAATGTGATGGATATATGATGTTTGAAACCTTAAAATGTTTTAAGGTATATTAATATCAAGGTTATTGGGATTATTGCCCAACCTTTTATTGTTTATGAATCTTATGAGTGCATTTGCACATTTGTATCTTGTGCTTTTGTGCACAAGTGTTCTTGGTGTGTGTATATTCACACATTTATTCCAAAATATTGTTGTTATGGGTATTCTTTTTGAAGAATATTGTTCTATTGATTCAAGGTTTTATATATATGTTTGTCATTACAAAGTTTCATTACCTCAAAAGTCTTCTCCTTTTATAACTCTTATCTAAGTGTCATCATATGTAGACAAGAATTTTATTACACCTTTGTGTGTTGATAGCCCTTTGTTGGCTTTGTATTCTCTTGTTCTAGTAGCTAAACACACTTGTCTTGAGTGTTATCATATGTAGACAATGCACGTTGATTCACACCATGGTGTGTGATATTTAGTCCATGTTGGCATTTGTGTCATTGTTCTAGTCGCTGAGTTATATGCCCATGGTTGGCTTCTTTCACTCAATTCAAGTGTCATTTTATGTAGACAAGAGATGTATTCTGTTTTTAGCCCATGGTTGGCTTAATACTCTTATTCTAGTAGCTAAACATACTTGATCTTGAGTGTATTTTTACGTAGACAAGAGATGCTTTTTGTCCATGTTGGCATGTATTCTCTTGTTCTTGTCGTTGATGTACTCATTTCAAGTATTATTATATGTAGACAAGAGGTATTTTTACACACCTTAGTGTGTGTTATTTGGCCTTTAATGGCATTATATTTATATTCTTGATCTAGTAGCTTATACACTTGATTTATGGGTTTTAGAGGACTAATGAGGTAGTTGCTTGTAGTGGATAAACTATTTTTGAAAATTACAAAATTTATTGTGTTTTTTGATACAAGTGAATCATATCTATGATATGTTTTTAAAATTGATATTTTAGCATTTAATCTATATATTAAGTGCTTACAGTTCTTCGACGACTTTTGTATTTTATATGCAAAATAAGTCTTTTGTCTCAAATGATATTCTTTTTTGAATCTTGGGTGGATGCTTTAACATATTTAGTCAAATCATGCTTCATATTTATGACATTTGTTTGACATAGATCTTCTTCCTAAAGATGTGAAAAACTCTATTGTTGATCTATGCATGTTAAATATACTTATTCGACATGCCTTTGGACATTAGTATCCATGTTCATTTAAAACTTTTTAGACTCTTGTGTTTATTTTGACTTAAGTATGTTTGGAGCATGTTCATTGATGATTTCTTAAGCGTTAATTCATTTTGATAGTATATGCATATGCTCATTATGGCCTTTTGGGCCCTCATTCAATAAAACATATGTAGCTTATGTCTCTTCGTAGGCTTATTGTGATGTCCCTTAATGGACCATTTTGTTATTCCCCATTATGGGGTTGTGTTTGTCCAATGTTGGACCTTGTGAATGCATTATGCATTTTTGCAATTCGTTTTCGCTCACTATTTAACATGATATATGATTTTGAAACCTTGGTTTTCTAAATTTTCTTTTCTAGAGTAATTATCCTATTATGCATAAATTTTTGAATGTTCCATTTCAGTAAAATGCAAAGATATTTTTTACTTGTTCTTTGTTGTTATTTCACAGGATCTTGGAGATAAGACAAAGACAAGTACCCTGGATGGTTCGGGAAATGTGTTCCCTTTAGAAGACAATTGGAGGAAGGCATTTTCAAGTTTCAATTGCATCCTTGCCGAAGCCTCTTGGAGTCTTCTCCTTTTTTCAATCTTTTCGTTTCCCCGCAAAGATTGAGGGAGGGTGTTAAAATATGTGTACTCGTACACATATATTTTTAAATATAATTCTTAAATGTACATATATATATTTATATATATATATAAAGATACGTATACATATATATATGTATACGTATCTCTATTTATATATATATATAGAAATATATATATTTTATCTTCCTAAAATACCCTCAAGGGTATTCTTGTAATTTGACATTTTACGCATATTCCAATTGGAACATGCATTGTAATTTTTCCCTTAATTTTCTGTTTTTTTTTTCTTAAATTTCGTATTTTGTACCACATTGGGGGCCTCCCAATAGAGACGTTGGGGGCTCTCCAACGTCTCCCTTGGGAGCCCCCAAGGTGGTCCCTTTTATGCTTATAAATAGGGACTTGCCCCTTTGTATTCTTTGAGATTTGGAGGAACTCTTGCTCCATTGTAAAGGGGTTTTTACCCTTGTCTTCCTCTTCTTCAATAATATTCAACTTATGACTTTATGTCATATTTTTGCCCCTTGTGTGGGTTTATGTGTTAGCACATTATGTGCTTGTGTTGTTCCCTTTAATGGGTTTATTCGTACTTCATGTGCATGTGTATGGGTTCATTATTGAACCTAATGTATTCAAAGCCACTTTCTAACACTTCCTTCCTTCGTGGAAGTATTGTTGGATCTCTTACGAGGGATCCATGTTCCTCCTCTTGTAGTTATACCTTTAGTCACGTACGTTATGTTTGGACTACGAAGAGCAGGACGAAAGGTCTGTAGTAACCTCTCAGCGTGTATTGACACATTAAGCTAATCCTGTTATGTTGATATTCGCCTAATAGGCAGAATGCTTGTGATTGTCTAAAGGACCCGAGCACGATAAGTGAGAACTTGAATGAGTTCACTGTAGACTTCTGTAAAGCAGAAGTATTGCGATTTCCTGCGAGAGATCCATTCCCCTCTCATCATGGTTGTACTTTTGAATAGGTACGTTGCGTACTACGATTAGCAGGATGAGAGGTCTATGTCTGCCTCGAACATGCAATGACATGTGTTTGAGATCACAAAAGTGATGTTTCTACCCTCACTACGGATTGACCATTTTCATCGTGGTTGTACATTTGAATAGGTACGTTGCGTACTGCGGTGAGTAGGATGAGAAGTGTGTGGTTGCCTCGAACGCGCAATGACGCGTATAATTTACCTAAATAATAATGGTCATGCGCCTTCACAGGCAAGATGCTCGATTGGGTTGAAAGACCAAAGCATGTAGAATGAGACGACGGTTAAGAAAACCCTCCGTCGTGCTCATTCGAACTGATTCATCAAGAGAGAGGATGAATGGTACAAAACTCCGATGGACAGTCATTAATGGCAATTTCGGGCAAAGATCCGACCTTCTCCAGTCATCGGAGGTTAGAGGAAATCCTTTAGGCCACTTATGTAGAAGTTCAGATGCACATCCATTTGGGCCTTTGTTTGCCTTTGGGGATTTGCTCTCTTGGTCACTGGCCGTCCCCTTAGGAAGCAGACTCAGTCAGTCATTCAGGGTATAATAAAATACATAGTATAATAAACCCCTGAATCGATCTCGGCTGTTTCTACGTCTTGCCTTGTGCGTACCTACAACAACCTGCTCATAATGAGACAAGATATAACTTATACACATGATCATGAGATATGCGTGTTGTGACGTGCATTGCTTGCTTGCTTGTTAGCTCGGTAGTTCGGTATGCTACTCGTCGAGCTATTTACGCCTGTCGAGGCGTTACCCTTGTTGGTTAAACTGCTTGCGTAGTTCTGCTAAGTAATGACTAGCTTCTCATGCTAGTTGTTGCATATTGTGATATGAATTGCTTGTGATGCAATAGCTTGTGCCTTACAATTAATGTAGCTACTTGTCGATAACTGAACCATCCAATGGTACATGTATGTTTTGCGAGCATCATTATGAATGTTCGTCTTATTCAATTGCTTTGCTTGCCTGGTGAATAAAGTTAGTTACTCTTCACCTATAGCATCTGTGAGGTCGCTATAGTTGCTTGTTTAGCACTATGATCCTCCCTGCTCTTGTATGTAGCTATTGGCCTTATTAAAGCTTTGCTTACTTCACAATACCTTTTTTAGATCTGCTAGTCTTGCTTTTCCTGCTTGATCTAATGATTATCTTGCTTATTGCAGCTTTTGTTCCTCCTTGTCTTTTGCACCCCTACTAGTCTGTTGTGAGACTGACCCATTTCATGGGCAGGTGGTGAATAAGTTGAGACAGCTTGCGATGGCACAATGATGTGATGCATTCAAGGCAATGCCCTTTCCTGACATTGCGCTCCTGAGGACCCTTTTGATAGATGTGGTCTAAAGTTTCTTTGAAAGCATCTCTTTTGATTAGAACTCTGGATTTCTAAAACTGTATTACCAAAACGTAATTCTTCTTTTCATTTCAATAAAATATATATTTGAGTTGCAAATCGGTTTATAAGGGGCGTTTGCTTTTGTGTTGTAAAGCGCCCAAGGTCTAGGGACTTGCTGTTTGGAACCTGATCTTCCGCTGAACTTTTGTTTTAAACTCTGATAAATGATTAATTTCAAAGCTTTCAACCTTTCTCATAAAAGGTTTCAAGTCCACGATTTTGGGGCGTTACAGTTTTGCTGCTGGTGTGTCCAACTATTGATTCCCTCAACACATGATATTCTTGCCAATATTTCCATGTTCTAATACAACAATCCTTAGTTGGTATAGTTCCTTTTCATGTGTTTCTCCTAAATAGCACTTGCCACCTTGAAGTTATTGGTAACCTTATCACTATATTTTGTTTTGCCTCTGTTTTATTATTTGTAAACTTATTTTTTCTTGTCAAAGAAAATAAGGGGACCAATATATTTCATCATTGACAGTTCATAATGTTGTCAATGAAAATTACATGTTTTGGTTTATCTTTAAATTGGGATGTTATGCATGTATGCACATGCACATCCAATCTCGAATGGAATGAGCGACTCGGGATGAGGCGCTGACCAAGACTTGATCTACTTGTTCCCTGGCGGTCCTACTTTCTTTCAGTTTGGAATCTTTGTTTTGAGACTCATAATGTGAAAACTCTGACGTTGGATTCTATTATTATTGAAATAAAAATAAATGGTGTGGTTTGCTTTTACCTTCCTGTATCGTTCTAAAATGCTTAACCTTGAAATTATTAGTTGTTTCCGCTAAAAGAAAATCCTCAAAAGTCTGGGTTAAAATTTCGGGGCGTTACAGTTATGGTATCAGAGCCTAGGAACAATAAATCAAAGATCACGGTCATGCCACATCCTGTAATCGCTCAGTGAGTATAATTTTTATTTTTTTTACTTTATTAGTCATGATAATTACATTGTTTCTCCTGTATAAGTATAAATATATATAGGTAATGATTTTTGGAACACTACAATTCAAAGATAGTAAAATTGTGTGTATTGCAATGATTAATAGATGTATCGCCGATCCCAAGCTAGTTCGAGCACAACCAATGAATGGCAGGAGCAAAGGGGTTTCGTGATGGAAACTCTAGGTAATCTGGCTCAGGCAATGGACACTCAAACGCGCAACCAGACAGAGCTAGCTGCAGCCATAAGCAGGAGTCAAAATACCAACACGATCACATATGAGAAATTCCTGAAATTAAATCCGCCAACTTTTTCAGGAAAGGCTGACCTAGAGGTAGCCGAGAACTGGATCGCGGAAACAGAGCGAACATTTCGGGTTTTGCCTGTTCTCGAGGATAAACAAACGAACTTTGGTACCTATCACTTGACGGAAGATGCTCAAAAGTGGTGGGACACAACCTGAACCATCCACTTTGCCGGGATGGATACTATTCCATGGGAAGATTTCAAACGGACATTTTTAGAGACATATTTCCCCCAGTACGCTCGTGATCAGAAGCATCAGGAGTTCTTGGAGCTTACTCAAGGAAATATGAATTTGGTAGAATACACTACCAAATTTCGGACCTTGGAGCGTTATTGCCCAAATTTGTTCGCGAATGATAAAGTCAGAGCAACTAGGTATGTCCGCGGACTCAAGGACGGATTACGACCAAGAGTGATGATTAATCTGCCGTCCACCCTCGCACAAGCCATTGAAGTGGCTACTACGCTGAACGAAGAATGGGAGCGATCAAGGAAGGGTCAAAAGGACACACTGGGGAAGCAGAGAGCCGGTCCGCAGCAGCACCACAGTGGCAAGAAGTACCAGCCACCTCACAAGAAGCAGAGGTACAATGGTGGTAATCATCCTCCGCAGCAACAAGGACAAAATCGGGTGTGCCAGAAGTGCAACCGGTTCCACTACGGACAACCTTGCCCCAGAAACACCGGTGCATGTCTCTACTGTGGAAAGATGGGTCATTATGCCCGTCAGTCCCACAAGAAGATGGCGGATATGCATAAACGGAATGCCGGAGGAGGGCAGCAGCAACAACCATCTCAGCAGCAGCAAGCACCGCAGCAAAATGCACAGAAGAGGGTGCCTGGACGCGTATATGCCACCACTGTGGATGAGTTGGAGAAAGGAAATCTGGTACAAGGTACAGTATTTGTCAATGGCTATGCTGCACTCGTTCTATTTGACTGTGGTGCTACACATTCGTTCATATCTATAGAGTTTGCAAAACTACTGAAAGCACATACTGAATCCCTGAAACATGCATTAGACGTGTATAATCCGATAAGATATAATTCGATATGTGTAAACTAATCCCTGATGTAATAATTGTACTTGAAGGGCAGAACTTACCTGCTGATCTAATCTTGCTCGATATGACTGAATATGATGTCATATTGGGGATGAATTGGTTATATGAACATTATGCCAATGTTCTTTGTCACCAAGGGAAAGTGGTTTTATCCCGACCAGGATTGCCAAAGGTTGAGTTTCGGCTCTCCAGACTTACGGGGAAGGGCTGAATTGTATCGGTATTAAAGGTTCAGAAGTATATGCGGCAAGGGTACCGAGCATTCCTAGTAAATGTATTCTCCTGCGAGTCGAAGGTCACACCATTAGGAGAACTTGAAGTGGTTCGTGAATTCCCAGAGGTGTTTCCGGATGAGTTGTCTAGACTACCTCCACAGCGTGAGGTGGATTTTCATATCGAGTTGGTGCCTGGGACGACACCGATCTCGAAAGTGCCTTATCGTATGGCCCAGTAGAGTTGGAGGAGCTGAAGAAACAACTCCAGGAGTTGATGGAGCAAGGCTTCATTAGACCAAGCGTGTCACCATGGAGAGCACCAGTTCTTTTTGTGAAAAAGAAAGATGGTTCTATGAGCGACGCGGGATGAGGCGCTGACCAAGACTTGATCTACTTGTTCCCTGGCGGTCCTACTTTCTTTCAGATTGGAATCTTTGTTTTGAGACTCATAATGTGAAAACTCTGATGTTGGATTCTATTATTATTGAAATAAAAATAAATGGTGTAGTTTGCTTTTACCTTCCTGTATCGTTTTGAAATGCTTAACCCTAGAATTATTAGTTGTTTCCGCTAAAAAAAAAAATCCTCAAAAATCTGGGTTAAAATTTCGGGGCGTTACACATAATGTTGTGAATGAAAATTACATGTTTTGGTTTATCTTTAAATTGGGATGTTATGCATGTATGCACATCTAATCTCAAAATGAAATTAGCCAATTTTTTCAACCAAGTATTTTGTGCCAAACATTTATATCTTTATGTTGGGCAACATTACAAAAATAGTTCTTTGGTATTTGAAGAAAATCCACGTAGTATAGATCTCCCTTCCTAGAGCCTTCCCCAATCAACTCCCCGGACTGGCAATCCTGTATTCAACATTTGTTAGATAAAAATTTTATATCATATCCATGGTTCGAGAGTTCAGAGACCGAAAGCAAATTTAAATTTAATTTTGGTATAAATTTAATTTTAGAAATAAAAAAACCTTGATTTTCAAAATTTTAAATCCCTTTGATTTCAAGAGAAGTGCCATCCGCGGTTGAAACAAAAGATGGAGATGCATTTTTTGAATATTTCAAAAGAGAAAATATTTAGAGTCATATGAAATGAGACGTCCAAATCCAAAAGCTAAGAGGTCTTACTGGGAGGGAAGAAAGTTGACATGGCGGCCCCAGAAGTTGCACCTTTGAGGAGTGGTTGAACAACTTCTACGATTTGGCTTAGAGATAGAGCTCCATTGGTGGAATTAGATGGCTCTTATTCCATATGTGGTTGAAATGTGGTAGACATAGCCAACATCTTCTTCCATTTTGGATACATCGGTTTAATAATGTGTCTCGGTTCTTTGCAAAAATGACATATAATTTTGTTATAATATCTTCTTCCATATTGGCCACCATTTTCTCTTGTTTCTTGATTTTTGAAATAAGGGGGTTTGTATGTTTTCAAATTGTTTTCCAGTCTAAAAACGGCATATGTTCCTTCATTTTCTTCTTTGTTTAAAGGCATCACAAGAACACTTGGATTGGTCTTGCTCAATCCCATGCGAGTTTCTTCTCCACTTAGTTTGGTAAGAACATCTTCAAGTGATGGAGAAGTGAAAGAGGATAGAAGGAAAGATCTTATTTGTTCGAACTTGGGTCTAAGCCCGTTCAATAAATTAAAAAATCGATCTTCTTCTAATTGCTTGTGTCGAAGCTTAATGACTTCTCCACTCCATTTTGGTTCAAGCATAGCAAGCTCATCCCAAATAGATGATAGTTCGGTGAAATACTCTCTAATAGTTAATTCGCCTTGTTGAAAGGTCAAAGCTCTTTTTTGAAGATAGTATTTGTGGGACAAATCCCTTGAGGTATACATCCTCTCAAGATATTCTCATACTTCATACGCCTTCTTGAATTTCAAGATATTTGCATTAATTCTAGCCTCAACCCAGGAAAAAATCTATGAGAAAATCTTGTAGTTTTTCATCTCCAATTCTTCATGCTTTTTATTGTATTCTTCAAATGCTTTTGCTCTCTCCTCTCCACTAAGGACTGTTATCTCTCCTTTTTCAACTATAGTAATTTTTTGCTCGGGTTCCGAGATTGTACCTTGGATGTAACCCCAAAGTTCCTTACCCAAGAGAAAATATATGACCTTCCATATTTTGGCCTAAACATGATAATTTGAGTCATTAAGCTTGAAGCCAAGAGAAAATGAGTTTTTTTCGGCCATTTGAGAAGCTTTTTGTGAGAGACAAAAGATACTTTAAATAAATGGAGCACTTACCACAACGGGTCCTCTTTATGCTTACTTGTTGTAGTGTGTCTTCACTAGATGTGAATTGCAAGAGCTTTTCACGCCAAAACACAAGAATAAAGTGTGGGCACAACTTTTGAGGCAACCACCTTGATGGCATGATACACAAGCTTTTCTTCTTAGAGACCAAGCTCTGATACCATGTGAAAATGTCTTCAAAGAGACAACGTGCATAAGAACACCAAGTTCTTAGTGAAAAACACGTGCATAACGGCACAGTAAGAACACTTGGAACAAATCTACACAAAGGCATAACACATTCAAGAGAACCCAAATGCACAATGGCATGAAAAAGTGTAAATCTTTATTAAAGAAGTTAGAGCGCTTTAACTCAAAGCTTGAAGAAATACAAAGGGGAGGACCCCTATTTATAATACAATCATGGAGGCCTTGATGGAGCCCCTCCAACGATCATAATTGTGACCGTTGGAGGGGCCCAACGTTTATGTGGGCATGTAACGACCCCAACTCGTACCTATGAAAAAGTGACATTTTTTTTTTTAAAACAAGTGCATAAACATTCTAAAAAACCCGGGGCCCTTACAGTTTAAATACAATCACCACCACAAGGGTTCTTATACCCATAATCAAAACCAAGCTCAAACTTTATTTATTAAAATGCATAAATTCTGAGACATAAGCAAGTAAACTGTAAACAAAGCAAAAAGAAGAGCCATGCTGTCCAAAGATATCTGCCAAGCCATCGTGTGATCCCCTCGTAGTTTCTTTCAAAGCAAGTCGCCTCACTAGGTATCCGAGGTCGCGAAAAACACAAAAGTAGGGGTGTCAGAATTTAAAGAATTTTGTGTACGAATCACTCTAATGAAACAAATAAGTAAAAAGAATATAAATAAAACTCTTGCAATATTTTAGAGGGATACAATTATGACAAATCCATAACTCAATTAACTATTTATGCAATAAAGCACAATTATTAAGCAAGAGGGACAATTTAAAAAACAATAAGAACCACAAATTTAACAATACAAACATTTAACATGCATTAGGGAACAACCATCATGCATTCACCAATATATCACAATTAAGGGAACACGTAAATATGCACGATCTAATGCATAACAAGAATATGCATGATTTCAGTACACATGCATGAATAAGTTATTATAACGTTCCTAAAAAATTTAACCTTTTAAAACTTTCCCAAACCCCAAATTTTTAGAAAAATTTAAAACTTTTTATTTATATAAAAATTTACATGGTTCTCAAAAGTAATATGCCAACATGTTCATCTATGACCACATTCCAACCGTTCCAAATACTAGACGACCCACCTGAACGCAAGTGCGAGTGTATATTAACCTCCCAGTATCAGATCCAGTACGAAATCATCCATAGACACAACTTGATTCAGACCATTACTCTAAGGGCTTCTCCCATGAGAAAAAAGAAATGCAGAAGACAAAATGTATCGAGATTTAAGATAATTGAGGGGTTACGTAAAAATTTAAAGTTCTAAACCATATGCAAGAACATAATAGGAATGAAATTACAGAATTTAAAAATGTTCTCATTCCAAAGTATTACACTCCTTTAAATGCAAGGATTCAGACAAAAAGTAAAATTTACACAAGTTTTTAACCAACTCAAACTGTTGCCTGATCCCTTCAGTAATCGTACTAGGTAAGAGTGAAGCCTTCAGCCACGCAGCAACCCGTGCTACGCTTCAATCCTTTATGAGGTTATCTGTGAATATTGTAGGGCATCAACTTCATGCCCGTAGGAAACTAAAACTAAACTTGAAGAATGCAATTAAAGTTGAAATGATGCAATCAAGTGAAATTTCCATCATTTTGAAAATGAAAGTCAAGGGAATCCACATCATAATAAGACATGATATTCAATCACATAAACCATCGTTCATTTCATGACATTCATAATTACATCACTTACATGCATGGAGACTCAAAATCATTATCATTTTAATTCATGGTATTCAATTTCATAATCATTCATATACATGCTAATCATTTGTATAAATGAATGAAACTAACAGTTTATAGCATACTCCAAAGTGAAGTAAACGTGCAATTTATTATGCAACACCATTATTCACTTTCTTTATGCTCAAAAGAAAATATGCTCATGTTCAACTTATGACTAAGACAAACATTATTTCAAATACATATTCACATGTTATTTATCAGAATATTTATGAACTTTGCAATTCAAATATCAAAATAGAACAGGTCCTATCTTGACCCTTCCCGTGTGCCTCACACACACAAGCACCTCACGTGCATCAACCAAGCCCTTGACTTATAACAACAGGTCAAATCATATGACCAAGTATAAACATGTCTTTTTCATTCACATGTAACAAAATTCATATGCAATAATCATGCAAACTTAAAAGTCTCTACATGTTCACAATATATGATTATGCATATGAAAGCAGTTATCCTAAAAATCTAATTAATTGTTTCTCTTGTTATTCAAACCCATCTGTTATTCAAACCCAATGTTGGGAATCAGACAAGCAAATCGAGGAACTGATAAAATTAGGAATCGACTAACATATAGACTGAAAAATAAGCAACTGAAAACGTCTATGATGCAAATATGTATCTCAACCTACTATTAATAGGGTCATCCAGAGCCTGTCAAAATTTCATGACAGGATAAACAACAAAAAAGAGAAATCAGTTACAAAAACGGTAAACTGGGCTGCACGCCCATGCTTCACAATCTCACAGCGGATACGCAACGATTCGGGTGCCCCAACCGGATAAACCATCTTCATAAGACCTTAAAGATCAGAATACGACTAAATATAAAAAAAAGAAAACCAACCACTATGAGTGAGATCCTCCTCCCTAGTATACAGAAATTTTACGACAAGGCAGCCAGCCTTAAGGACACTATCTGCTCGAAAAATGGGGTTTACAAACACCCACCATGATTCTAAAGGCGAAAGGAAGAGGGACGCCATTTCCCAAAGCACAACTCTGATAAAAATTTTAAGAATCTTACCAGTAAAGCATCGAGAAAGCGATCTCTGAAATTATGAGAAGGAAAAGAAAGAAAGAAAAACAAAACGAATGAGGTATAGTGGCTTATCTGACTTCCAGCGTCAGCGGTGGAGGGTTTCGGAAGAAAGGGAATCGCCGAAATGGTATGGCGATGTTGCAGGTTCAGGCAACGGCACGACTCGCGACTAAGGTGCCCTCTGGTCTACGCTTGAATGGAGAAGGAACGACGAAGAAAGGAGGTGAGAAGAAGAGGGAAAGAGGAGGGAAAGGCGATGCTGTAGGTGTAACGCTCCAAAATTTCAAACTTGCGAACCTTTTAGAAAACATGCAAGAAACAATGCAGATGCAAGAGATAATATACGGGTAATATTCAGGGAAATCATCAGTTGTAAGTTGGTTATGCAATGAGTCAAATAATGTGTATGCAATAAAAGAGTGAATTCCTATGATAAGATGTGAGTTGTTGTAGCAAGGAACCACAACAGGGAAATGAGATGATCTTCTAACTATAATCTAGTAATTTAGAAAAAAAAAGGTTTTTGAAGGCAAGTTTTGATAAAGAAATTCATCATGGAATGGCCTTCTACAACAGATTTGCGCAAATGAGCTCATAGGTAGATAAGATCTAAATACATAATTCCCGAATATGTATTACCTACATGCTTACATTGAAATGCATACCCTGCGGATGATATATAGTGAGAAGTATGTGATCATTGCAATTTTTTTTTGTTTCCTCTTTTCCTTCTCTTTGCCTCTCTAGCCTCTATTCCCCTTTTTGAAGGGGAAATAAAAGATAGAAAAGAAGAGAGAAAAGAAAAGAAAGAAGAGAGAAAATCTTTTGCAAAGGTCTCACTTGACCTTAATTTTGAAAATGTTTTTAAAATTACTCGCCTCCATTTTGAAAATTTGTGGGAAAATAGAGAGATAGGATTCACTCTTCGGTACGAGGTTCGACCGTTCCTGGCGCCTTTACCAGGGGTAATCGTGTAATGAAATAAGCGGAAGAAGCCAAGAATGCTAAAGCATTCACTATGTCCCACACGGACAAGTGCAACAAGCACAAGAGAGGAAATCCACTAAGGGATATACAAAGGGCCTTATAAAAAGGCTACACACATGAAAAATAATATCACTATTATTGAAGAGGAGCTCTCAAGAGCAATACCACATACATGGGGGGTTCCCCCTATTTATAAGAAAAGGAGACCAAAGGGGCTCCCAATAGAGTCGTTGGGAGCCCCCAACGGTCACATATGTGACCGTTGGGGGCCCCAACGACTCCATTGTGGGGCCCCTTTTCGGTATCCAAAAAATACATGTTAAAAAATAAAAATAAAAATAAAAAACAGTAAAATAAGAGAAACAAAATAAGTACCCCTATGGGGTACTTTGTGAAATGACCATAATACCCCTATCGGGTATTATGGTATTATTACATATGTTTTAACACCCCCCCTCAAACTTTACGGGGGAATGACCGAAAGTTTGCCAAGAAGGAACAAGAAGCGAGGAGCAGACAGGGCTTTGGTAAAGAAATCTGCAAGTTGATATTCTGAAGTGACATATGGCAGTGTAACTGTCCCACGAAGATATTCATCCCGTACATAATGTCAGTCCATTTCAATATGTTTAGTCCTTTCATGGAGAGTGTGGTTGCTGGCAATGTAGATGGCACTTTTGTTGTCGCAACAAAGCTTCGAAGCACCGGTAATTTCGACTCCCATATCTTGAAGAAGACTTCGAAGCCACACCAGCTCCATTGTAGTAGTTGCCATAGCCCTGTATTCTGCTTCAGTAGAAGACAATGAGACTTTCTGCTGTTTCTTGCACCTCCAAGCAATTAGCGAATCTCCTAGGAAAACACAAAAGCCAGTAGTTGAGATTCGATCATTTGAGTTTCCTCCCCAGTCAGCATCAGTATAAGCCAGTAAATCTAAGGAAGAGAGTGAGGATAGGAATAACCCTTTAGTCAAAGTATTTTTAATGCATCGAATGATCCGGAGCACAGCACTCATATGCACAGATGTATGAGCATGCTGAAATTGGCTTGCAGAGTGCACATCATGAGCAATATCCGGCCTGGGGATAGTCAGATAGGTGAGGGAGCCTATGAGTTGCCTGTAGGGCGTAGGATCATCCAGCAGAACTCCATCCTCCAGTCGTAGTTTAGCATTGATAACCTCGGGAGTCTCCACCTTTTTGTCATCTGAAATCCCAGATTTGGAACATATGTCTGCAGCAAGCTTCATCTGTGACAGTATATACCCTCGAGGAGAGTATGCTACTTCTATACCAAGAAAGTACCTGAGAAAACCCAGATCAGACATATCAAAATTATGTTTTAACATATTTTTAACATTAAGAATACCACTTTCATCATTGCCAGTGATGATCATATCATCAACATAAAGCAGAAGGATGATGATACTATTACCTGCACGTTTAACAAAGAGAGCAGTGT
This sequence comes from Nuphar pumila, assembly GCF_984573655.1. Lineage (NCBI taxonomy): Eukaryota > Viridiplantae > Streptophyta > Magnoliopsida > Nymphaeales > Nymphaeaceae > Nuphar > Nuphar pumila. Next base: position 25,001,118 of record NC_143259.1, on the reverse strand, counting down.
CAGTATAACATGAACGAAATCCCAATTTTAACATGATAGCACTAAATCTATCATACCAAGCCTTAAGGGCTTGTTTAAGACCATATAAAGCTTTTAATAACCGAAGAGTTTGACCTTGGTTAACATTAATTCCCGGCGGAGGGTCCATATATACTTCTTCATTCAACTGACCATTAAGAAAGACATTTTTAACATCTAATTGAAATATAGGCCATTTCTTAGATGATGCTACTGCTATTAGAGTTCTAACACTTGTCATGCGAGCCACGGGGGCAAAAGTCTCCTCATAATCGATGCCATATTCTTGTGAATATCCCTTAGCAACTAATCTAGCTTTATAACGTTCTAGGGAACCATCACTTTTTGTTTTGACTTTGTAGACCCATCGACATCCTATAGCTTTTTTATTTGGAGGAAGATGAACTATTTCCCAAGTTTTAGCCTTATTTAAAGCATCTAGTTCAACTTTCATTGCTTCAACCCAATGAGGAATATTTTTTGCTTGATTATAGTGGGAAGGTTCATAGTAAGAATGCAAGGCAATTAGACAAGCTCTATATTTAGGTGAGAGAGTTTCATATGAGACAAACCTATTTGGTGGAATGGATTCTCTAGAAGAACGCCTAAGAGAGGTTTCTTCTAGGGGTTCATTAAGCCGCAAGAATTTTTCTAAAGCACTAATAGGTTGTGCTTCCTCACGCCGAGTGTATACTTGGAGATTGTCACCATTAGTTGGTGATACATCATTATCATGAGTATTTTCTAAAGATTCCGGATGACTCAAAAGATCATCATTTGAGTCTTCTAAAAGATCATTGATAAACATATGATCAATTTCATTTGGTTTTTCCAAAATTTCAAATCCATTTTCATCTTCTAATAACGTCACATCTTTGGAAACAAATAATTTATTGTTCTTATAGTCAAAGCATCTATAGCCCTTTTGATTTTCACCATATCCTAAAAATACGCATTCTATTGCTTTAGGTGACAATTTATCTCTTTTATGCAAAAGAACAAAGCATTTACACCCGAAAATACGAAGACGATTGTAGTCGGGTGTCATATTGAAAAGTTTTTCATAAGGAGAGATATTATTCAATTTTGAAGATTGCATCCTATTGATTAAATAGGTGGAGGTCAACACGGCTTCGGCCCAAAAATTTTTAGGAATATTTTTAGAAATGAGTAAGGATTTAGTGGTTTCTAAAATATGTCTATGTTTTCTCTCCGCTAGACCGTTTTGTTGAGGAGTCCTTGGGCAAGATTTTTGATGACAAATGCCATGTTGTTTTAGATATGATTGAAAATCATTTGATAAGTACTCTCCACCCGAATCGGATCTAAGAATGGATATTTGACTTTGAAATTGATTTTGAACTTTTGCATGAAATTCTTTGAAGAAGTTAAAAACTTCCGATTTAGCATTAAGAAAATAAATCCATACGTATCTAGTATAATCATCAATAAACGTAACATAATACGAATAACCACCTTTGGATAAAACCGGAGATGGCCCCCATACATCGGAATGCACCAATTCAAAAGGTCTTGTTGTCACAAAAGTTCTAATAGGAAAAGGAGTAGACTTCATTTTTCCAAAAATGCAATCTTTGTAATTGATATCTTTTTCTTTACAAAACTTGTTTCCAAAAGGAAAAAGATACATTTTAGAGTAACTTGGATGTCCAAGTCTTTTATGCCAAGTTTCAATATTTTTGTCTTGGACATAAGTACAAAATGAGGTATTTGGAAGTGTTAAGTTATCCATAAAATAAAGGTCTCCCTTCCTATGGCCTTGCCCAATCCGCTTCCCGGACCGGAGATCCTGCACAAAGCACCCTTGGGATGAGAAAGATATTTCACATCCATGGTCGGCTATTTGAGAAACGGAAAAGAGGCTAAGATTTAATTTAGGAACTATTCTAACTTTTGGAACAAGAAAATTTTGAATATTTTTAGAATCAAGAGTTCCAATACCATTTATTTTGAGAAAAGTTCCATCGGCCGTAGAGACACAAGATAATTTTGAATTGGCGTGCACATTGGTTAATGCATTTTCATGAGGAGTCATGTGAAAAGAGGCTCCGGAATCTAAAATCCAAGAGTACGTACCGGGAGGTGATGATGAGGCAATGGCGACACTGGAGGTGGAAGAAGTGACCTTTAGAATTTGTTGAAGAGCCAAGGAGATTTGTCCAAGAGTATCTTTGAGATCCCCGTTCTTGCCGTCATCTTCTTTGGTGGTGGATTCTTCAACGGAAGCCACCTTTGGCTTGAATGCCCCATTTAGCTTTGGGCAAACGGGTTTAATATGTCCCGGCTCATAACAATGGTGACATATAATCATTTTTCTTCCACCACTCCCTTGCTTACCAAAATGAGGTGGTTTGTATGTTTTAACATGATTGCCGGGTTTAGATACGGCAAGAACTTCCTCTATGCTTTTACCCATGCTATGCCTAGTCTCTTCTTGAGTAATCTCGGCAATAGCCTCTTCTAAGGGAGGAAACGTGGATCTATGGAGAAGTGAGGATCTCACTTGTTCAAATTCGGGACGAAGCCCAAATAAAAATTGAAACAATCTATCTTGTTCCATTTGTTTTTGTCTTAAAACCACATCCTCCATAGATACCCATTTAGGCTCTAAAAGAGCCAATTCATCCCACAAAGGATTTAGAGCACTATAGTAATCTTGTATGCTCATGTCACCTTGTTTTGTGGTTCTTACTTTTTCTTACAAGAAATAAGCTCTTGCAAGATCCTTTTGGGTAAACATACCCTTCATAAAAAACCAAGCTTCATTTGCCCGACGGAATTTTGCAATATTTGCACATACCTTGAGTTCGACATTATTCATAAACCATGCTAGGATTTTTGCATGGTTGCTCTCCCAATCTTCCATTTGATGATTATAATCTTCAATGGCCTTGAGACGAGCATCGTCTTCAAGTGCTTTCTCTTGATCTCCTTCCATCTTTGTGAGCTTAAGTTGGGGTTCCGGAACGGTTCCCATTACATAACCCCAAAGCTTCTTGCCTTTGAGATTATTCTCCATTGCGGATGCCCACATCATGTAATTTTTTCCATTGAGTTTGAATGATAAATCGATCTTGACTTCCATTGCTACACAATGAAGATGTGAGAAAGAAAGGAAGTAGAGAGAGACAAGATTTTACCTTTAGAAGATCGTATGGCTCTGATACCATGTAATGAAATAAGCGGAAGAAGCCAAGAATGCTAAAGCATTCACTATGTCCCACACGGACAAGTGCAACAAGCACAAGAGAGGAAATCCACTAAGGGATATACAAAGGGCCTTATAAAAAGGCTACACACATGAAAAATAATATCACTATTATTGAAGAGGAGCTCTCAAGAGCAATACCACATACATGGGGGGTTCCCCCTATTTATAAGAAAAGGAGACCAAAGGGGCTCCCAATAGAGTCGTTGGGAGCCCCCAACGGTCACATATGTGACCGTTGGGGGCCCCAACGACTCCATTGTGGGGCCCATTTTCGGTATCCAAAAAATACATATTAAAAAATAAAAAGAAAAATAAAAAACAGTAAAATAAGAGAAACAAAATAAGTACCCTATGGGGTACTTTGTGAAATGACCATAATACCCCTATCGGGTATTATGGTATTATTACATATGTTTTAACAAATCGAACCAAGGATCGAATTTTTGCCTTTTTGCTTTGCCTAAATATTGTCTAATAATTTATTCTAAGTCTAAATGCACAAAGAATCATGCTTGTGTAATGCAAATGTAAAGATGTATACTTTTGAGAAAATAGTTTATAAATTTTGGGATTTTCCAAATGATTATGGAATAAATTTGATAATGGAGTGAAGAAATGATTAAAAGGTTTGAAAAAGTTAGATTTTGAATCTAACTTAGAATTTGAAATAGATCCGGAAGAAGAGACTTGAAATTCCAAGTCTTGGAATAATCAGAGTTTGGAAATTGGATTTTTGAATTTAAAGAAATAAAAGAAAAGGAGACTTTTGGAACTTGAGATAGAATTTTGAAAAAAATGGAGTTTCAAAGTAAAAAATGAACTTTGAATTTCAATGGATCGATTTTGAAAAATGAATTCTTAATTTCAGAATCTGGAAAAGGAATTGAATTTGGATTTAAGAAATAGATTTGAAAATAGGAATTGGAAATGGAACTGGATTTGAAATCTAGAATCCTAGATGAAATTTTATCTGAAATCTGAAATCCTAGATGGAATTGGATCCGAAGTCTGGAATCCGAGATGGATTTGAATTTGAAATCTGGAATACTAAATGGAATTAGATCCGAAGTCTGGAATCCTAAATGGAATTTAATCCGAAATCTGGAATCCTAAATGGAATTGGATCCGAAGTCTGGAATCCAAGATGGATTTGAATCCGAAATCTGAAATCTTAAATGGAGTTGAATCCGAAGTCTGGAATCCAAGATGGAATTGAATCCGAAATCTGGAATCCTAAATGGGATTTGGATTTGAAAATCTGAATCCAAGGTGAAAGGAGAATTGAAATCCGGAATCCAATATGGAATTGGACTTTGAAAATTCGAATGGGACTTTGAAGATGGATCTAGATTCTAAAAATCCAGATTGAATTTAAAAGTGGTCTTTAAATATAGGGAAAATCGAATTTTGAGATTCAGAATCAATCTCAAAACCTTGATTTTGAATTGAGAATCAAGACTCAATCTTTAGATAGAACTTTAGAGATTTAAAAAAAATAAAGGATAAACATGATTTTAAACCTGAATCTTGAAATCAAAAGATCAATCTAGAAATTCCAAAGTTTAAATTGAACTTTGAAATATGATCTGGGATATGAAATTGAATTTAAAATCGAATCTTGAAAATGGAAATGAATTTGAATTTTTCAAAGTTGAATTGAACTTTGAAATCGGATTTTGAATTGGAAATTGAATTTAGAATATAGAAGTGAATTTCAAAATTTCAAAGTCAAATTGGACTTTGAAATTGAAATTTGAATTTTGAATGAGATAGAATTGAGAAGATGAGTTTGAATTTATAAATAAGAATTGATTTGAGAAATGAAGAAGGTATTTGAAGAATTATCTCAAAATCACTTGGATTTTGAAATAATATGAAAAGAATTTTGAAAATATGATGTAATTCTATCCTAAATGATTAATGAATTTAAAAAGAATTTGAAAATTGAATTTAAAAAACATATTTCATTCTTTAAGTGAATTGAAATAAGATTGAAGATATAATACATTTCTAACTATGATCATAAAATGTATTATATAATAATCATATTTAAATTCAAGTGAAGAATAAAACACATTTTGGTGTCTTTATAGAGTTTAAAATGAAATGAACTCTCAATATATCCTGACTATGGCCATTGTTATATATTTTGAGTTAATTTTAAATTAAACTCTGATAAATGAGGAAAATATTTACAAAAATATGATGATTTTGAAAAGAGATCCAGTATAGATCCAATGTTATTCCATAAAAGATGAAAATCCTAAGTTTTGTTCATACCTTGACTATGGCCATTGATGCAAATCGTCAACTTAGGATTTAATCACCTTTTGTTAGAATGGTGCACATGCCATTTGTGTTCCCATTCGTGAATTTTTGAAAAATAAAGACAAAATGATATGAAACAGGCAGACAATTCATGATATTTCCATGCTCATACATTCTAATCTATTGCAGGAAATTGTAAAATTCTCATTATAATCTAGCTATTACAAAAATTGAAATTTTAAATTAAAATGACAAAGTCCTAATCTAGAAAGAAAACTTGATATATTACAGGCAATGGTGCAAATATGAGACAAAATCTATATGCTCATATTGAACAGAAACTGTTTGTATGAATACACTCATCTAAGTGGATATGGGAATACAATTGAGATGTATGGGACTATACTTATGTTGAAAGGATGCACATGCCTACAACTGGCCCTAATTGGAGATGACCTGCCTATGCTAGATGATGTGCCTATACCTCATGGGGTATAAGTTTATATAAAGTGAGATGCTGATATCTGACTAAGTTGTGGGTATACGGGGGATGAGACATTACCCATGGGCAAGGCGACTCTTGCAGGTGTGCAAAATATGTGCAAGGGGATTGTAGCAAGTGGTGGCAGGTATGTGATAAGTGTGAGGTAGTTAAGTGAAATGATACATGCTGGGAAAAGTGGAGTTGCAACTATGAAGTGGAAGACGACAATTAAGGTGCTGAAGGCAAGTTGCAGGAAACGATACTAAATATTATGATATATAATAGGTGGCTGAAGCTAGAAGGTTGAAATGACTTGTGATGAAGGTGGCTGTGAGCTCTAGTAAAGATGGGTATTAGGTGCTGGTGTGCAAGGGTATAGGTGAATGATATAAGAAGTTGGTACAGTGTAGGACGGTGCAGGGAGTGCTGCTCACAGGTGACATGCCAGAAGATGTGTGTTATAATGAAGGGCAATTGACACTGGTGCCCAATATGAAGGCGAGCGGGAGCTTGCCATGAACTGTGACACGATGCCATATAGTTGAGGCTGCTATGTTTGCAGCAAATGGGGGATGCTAAATGAAGGAAAGCAGGGATTGTGCTGGGCAAGTAGTGTTGCCAGCACAGTGAGTGTGTGAATGTGTTGGGCAGCAACCACAACAGGTGATATACTGGGAGCAGTAACAATGTAGGGGAAGAAATTGTAACAGTACAGTGCAGCTGGGTACGAATATATCCCTCTTACCCTTTCCCGATAAGAAACAAACCCTTCAATCAAAACTGCAGGCTGGGAAAAACAGTGCCATTGGTTATAAATAGAACCGTTGCATATGTGGATCATACTGTATTCCTCTATTGGGAGTTGAAGAGTTTGATTGCCAAAGCAAAAATCCCAGCAAATATCAATAAGAACTTTACAACAATAACTTCATCTAAACCCAAACATTTACACTTGGAACCAAAGTGGACCCTGAGAAAAATGTCTAATGTTAAATAATGCTCATTCTTTCTGCTATAAGTATGATATTGTACCAAACTGGGATGTTTAGAAGGCCATACAAACTCCAGACAACAGGACATGCCCGACGATACTATCTCCACCACACGGGGACAGCCGGGCGTGGAACCACAAAGCCAAAAAAGACACTCCCAATTACAGAAAAAAAAGAAAAAAAAATGCAGGAGATGCAATGGATGAGATATGATTGATGATTGGGGGTTATTGCCATTGCCGTCATGTCTTAGCAGGTGAAGCACAGGAACATGAAATATGTGAAGAATATATACAAAAAAAATTTGGCCAGAGATCTTTCAAATCCTATCCTTGAATATATCATAACCCCATAGACCGAGTTAAGACATAACCTTTCAGCAGTAACCTGTGCAAAAGCATATGACATTGCTGGATATATTCCAGTATCCCTTTTTCTGTAGAATCCAATCATTTCAATGGATATGACAATTTAACAAACGATGCATTGGTTTATACCAATGAATGGGATGGCAGTGTAACGCCCCAAATATCCAGGACTTGTAACTTTTAGAATAGTTTAGAAAGCTTTGAAATCATACAATTATCAGAGTCTAAATAGTACTTCAGTGGAAAAATGATATTTTTAAAACCACAAGTCAATGGACCTTGAGTGCATTACAACGTAAACTTTCCTTTGCCGAATTCCGCACAACTATTGAAATCAAATGGTTTTAAAATGCAATTTCAATGATTTATAATTTGTTTGTTGAAACCAAGAAGAAGTTTACTAAAACAGTTTTATTAACTCAAGGTTTAATAAAAAGAGAAATTTTGAAATACACTTTATACCAAATTTACCAACATGTCCTCAGGAGCGAAACGTCAGGGAAAAAGCTCTATCTTGATCTCATCGCGCCATCGTGCCATCTCAGAGTGTATCACCTATACATCACCTGTCCATAAAATGGGCCAATTTCACTAAAAACTGGTAGGTGCACATACAGGACGATATAGAACATAGTTAAGTAAAATAATTTAATATGTCAAGTAGACAGACAATTATATAGCAATTTAATTTCAACAGATTCATGGAGCAACTATCATGAGCAAAATGCTAAAACTAATACAAGCATTTCACTGGCACAAGTAGGCTAATTATTATAAGCAAAGCACTGCATAAGCAATTTAACTAGCAAAATACGATGCTACATCAACCACACACACAATTCCATAAGTATTGAAACCCGTTGCATGCTATAGTTTTCATACATGCATAACTCAACAAATTGTGTGATCGGATTTAAATTATGTTTCGATATTAACTGGCCAGGGGGGTTTATTATGCTACGTATTTTAAGATAACCCGGATAGCTGACTGAGTGCACGCCTAAGGGGACGGTCAGTGACCAAGAGAGAAATCCCCAAAGCAGCATAAACAATGGATGCAACCCGAACATGGAGAGCTACCACCTAGGATAATTATGGTAGTCCCTTTCCCCTAACTCCGATGACTTGGGAAGCCGAGTCTTTTGCTCGTAACTGCCATTAATGACTTGTCCATCGAAGTTTTTGTACCTTCCCGTCCTCTTTCCTGACAGGAGTCAGCGGTTCAAACGAGTACATCAAGACCCATTCTACATACTCTGGTCTTTCGACCCAACTCGAGTATCTTGCCGGTGAAGGCGGAAATCATCACTTATTTAGGTGATCTCAGCATAGGCTTCTCAAAAGGAACACCCAACACACAACTTCATAACGATCAAAAGAATATAGGAGTGCTCATTTGGCACGATTCATCCTTAAAAGCCACAATTCACCCAAGGCACATCACTATCAATCTTGCATCCAAAATTTATATTAATATCAACATGATTCACACGACACGTGACACTAAGTTTAATAAATGAAGAATGGGTCCTTCAACAAAACCTCACTCGATCACAGACTCCTGCCCCCAATCAGGGTTAATTACATTGAGCCGCAACTTGAATCAAGGTTATAAAACATTTCTCCCAAGTGTGTGGACTTGGGAGGGCCCAAATGTGACTTCGCAATCCTGCGAGACTTAAAACTTAACTTTGCAAAAGCTGTGCAATTTGAAGAGCACTGGGTTGGCAGAAGGAAACTCGCTTTTAAAGAACTGCAATGCACAAGCACAACTTCTAGTGTTTTGAAAACAAGTGATGTCAGGATAGGCATAAGACTACATTTATGTAAGTACATATTTACCATGAATATGAGCATATGCAGGTTATAACATTACAACAAGCAACTCTCGACTTGCGATGCCGCACATCGAGGGAAAAGCACATAAGTAATACATGAAGTACCAAAATCATACATTGGCCACTTAGATAGGCAAACACATAAGGTCATAAGTAATACATGAGACACGAAGTCGTACCTCACTCAAAGGAAACGTGCAAGCAAAAATATATGCAAGCAAACAAGAGCATAGGTATTGCACGAAGTACGAAATCACACCTCAACTCATAAGCAACTATGCAAAATAATGATCGAAGAATGAAATTGTACATCGACCCATAGGAACGTACATGCAAGTATATATGCAAGCAATTAAGGGCATAAGTATTGCAAAAAGTACGAAACCACCTTCAACCACATAAGCAAATACGCAAATTAATACTCAAAGAGTAAAATCATACCTCGACTCATAAATATGCAGAAAAGAAAATATGCAAAGCAGAAACAATATAAACTAAGCATATCTAGCATGGGCATCTTAATTATTTCAACTTAAATAGGTTCATTTATTGCCCTTTGTGCGACTTTACCCTACCTCGGAATGTTGTGTAGCTGCGTACGCCTATGCGTGAGGATAATACGAGGGTCCGGCCGCGGAGCACGAACGAGACCTATTGCGTAAATCTGCAAGAGTGTGAGAGTTATAATGACGTAGTTGACAAAAAGAACAGAAGGGCAGTGGTAAGACCTGTCCTGTTGGCGGAATCAAAAGAGTGGTAGGGGTATCGACCCCTGACTGACCAAACAACGAGTGACAGGGGCCTCGGCCCCTGTCTGACAGGACAACGGATGGCAGGGGCCTCAATCCCCGCCTTCCAAAACATCAAACGGCAGGGGTCTCAGCCCCTGTCTAACAAAATAAATAAATGGCAGGGGCCTTGGCCCTTGCCTCACGAAAACAACAAATGGCAGAGACTTGGGTCCCTGCCTGACAATACTGATCGACAGGGGCCTCGGCCTCTGCAAAACAATGAATGGCAGGGGCTTCAGTCCCTGCCAGACAAAAGAGAAACTGGCAGGGGCCTCAGCCTCTGCCTGACAAAACGAAAAAAATGGCAGGGGGTCCGGCCCATGCCTGACGAAACAGTGGTGAAACAAGGGGGAAGGTGCGACAGGGGGGGGGGGTGTCGATCCCCTGCCACCCTTCAGGTAGGCATAGAGGAAAATAGGAGGGCACGACTGTAAAACCCGAGATTTCTTATTTGAAAATATTTCAAATTAATTCAAATTGGGCCTAAATCCATATTTCGGATCTAGGACCCATAAAGGGGTAATTACGCTTAAATGTTTGCGTTATACTAAAATAATTAGTAATAAATTAGAAATATACCTATATATATGTATATATATTAAGCAAATTCGAGGATCCACAGTTGGATCCACTTGGATCCAACTTGCGGATCCATATTTTGGGGGTTAAAATTTTTATGTTTAAAGTGAGATTTAAAATAAATAAAATTTTTAAGTTTTTAAAAGTTTATCCGAGGATCCACAGTGGATCCATTGGGATCCACTTGTGGATCCATATTGTTTTGGGGCCGGGTTGCGGGTCCCGGGTTCAGATCCGAGCCCCACTCTATGATAGCCCTTTTAAGAGAAAAGGGCAACCCGATAAGGGTTGCCCGATACGTTGTAACAGAAAAGGAAGGGGGGCAGGAGGGGGTTTACGCAGGGCGTAACCGACCTCCCCCCCATCACGGCTTGAGGGGGGGCTAATAAAAGGGAGGATGGGGAGTTAGGGTTTCCCATCCCTCGCCTCTCTCTCTCCACTCAGTCCCCCATTTTTCCCCGTCTCTCTCACTCGCTCGGTGCGCACACGCCGGAAGAAAGAAGGTCGCCGACGAGCAACCAGCAGCCATCAGCCCTCCTCGAGCATCCCTGTCACGACAGCAGTGGGGGCGACTCCAGCCAGCCCGGTGCTCCCGCCACGACTGTCTCTGATCGCTGGAAAAGTCATCGGAGAAAGGTACGGTACTTCTAGCGATCTTGGGTGAAGGATCGAACCTGAGTTCGATTTCGGGTAGTGATTTGAGGGGAGGGTCTAGTAATGCCGGAGTTATTCTGAGGATTTGGGGTTCGGTCAACCCTATTTCGGAACCCTAGTTGATTTGTTGGGGGTTTAATATTTTCGGTTAAGGGTTTCTGATTTGGGGGATTTTAGTGTTCCTGGTAGAAGGGGGGGTTTTTGATGTATGTTAAAGGGGTTAAGACCGCGGTTAATGTATTTGCCTTTGGATTTTTTTAAGAGAGCTTATGGATTTCTGATGGGGACATATACCTTGAAATCGTGAAACAGGGGCTTTCCCTGTTTTGGTCACCCTGAGCGATTGGATGGGGAATGAAGGTTTATCTTTTTGTTTTGGTTGACCATCCTTATGATAATCGATCTGCATTGTTGATTTTCTGTCATTTTATACATGATATTAGTGAGATTGGTGTAATTAAGTTAAAGTCTTGTGCGGTGAAATATAACTTTTGTAATCTATTTTCTGTGAGATGAAGAATAATAGATGAAATTACAGGTTTCTGGAAATAATTGTACTAGCTCAGTACATTGACTACGTTAGGCTGTTTCCCTTATAGAAAGATTTATTTTGCTTACTTATGTGATGCTGCTGAAGTTCAGTAGATATGTTCACTGTCATTTTTATATAAAAATTTAAAGACAGTTAGTTTAGAATCTACCTGTTATGGTAAATTGAAACTTTAGGGTATTTAGTAGACTCTTGATTTGGAATTGAGGCATGATACATGTAAATTCTGTTTATGGATATCGTTCTTGGTAGAATCAATATAAATTACTTAAGATTTGTTTTGGCAGTTGGCATACATGTTAAAACCTACAGTGCTGCAGCATAGTTATTAGCAGCAGTAAATATAGATTAAGCTTAATTATAAACTGAGAAATTGTGGTGTTAAAATACATTGAATGTATTCAGTTTCTGTGGAGTACTCAAGAATCCAAGAAGTTTCTTTCAGTCGAGTACAAGACCAAACTCATTCTATGACCGAGCTATGATTTTTAAAGAAAAAAAAATTTGTGCTGTGCACCTTGTGAACCGGGCCATAGCAGGCCCAGCTGACCCAGTCAGCTAGGAGCTGGCCTGTAACTTGATTTCTTCAAAAAAAAAAAAAGGGGAATCCTGGCCATGCCCCAGGCTGGTGCAAGACAGTATGAACGACACTAGTCCCTTGTTGCTTGGTGCAGGTTTCACATTCGAGTTTCATAGCACAAAGAGCTCTAATGTACATATACGCCAAATATAGGTTTAATATGAAAAACATGGAATCTGCACAATTGAACTTGTACTCCTAATTTATGCAATTTCTCAATGGTTTGTGAACTCTCAATTTCTCAATGGTCACCTGTAACTTAATCATGTGTAGTGTTAGGTTCAAAATTTAGTGATTTTAGGAGTATAGTTGTTAAAATGAATATAAGTTAGTGTTACTGGACTACACTAGTATGTGCTGAACAATTTATGTCAATTGAATACCTTAGTGTATGTTGAACAGTTACTAGAAATCGTATACTCGGTGAAATTCTGACTTTCCTACCCTATCATACTAGCGTACCCTGTTAACCTTTGATTTGACATAGTTTAGCTGTATTGCAACAGTATGACCTGCCTTTGCCATATTGATTTTTATTGCACCATCATAAATTGCTTCCACAGCTCTAACTTTCTTGAAACAGTAGGAAGTGACTTCACGTGATTAAAATAACATTGACTATTGGATTTTTGTATTAGGTTACACCAGATCGTTTACTTTTCCCTACTTATGAATATTTGATATAGCTTCCCTTGAATGTCTTGTACTATTAATATGATTGCAAAGTTTGTTTGGTGGAGGTGCATACATGAGGTGAATGCGTGCAGCCCTGACATATAAATTTCTAAATCCGGTTTATATGCTTGTGTGTGGCTAATAACTCATGCTATGAATGAAAGGTTTTATGTATCCACATTATGGGACATGTTTAATTATCATGCATGAATGATTTGGTTTAAAGTGCATGTGCATATATGGGATCGAAGTCTATTGGCATACATAAATATCCTCATGAAACTATGAATGAATACATGTGTGTTAAGTGATTTCATGAAAGCACTTACACATGAATGGTTACACATGCTTATGACTGCGAAAGCTCATGTACATTGTTAAAATGGTATGAATGAATGTGCATTTGGAATTATGTTGGTGTAATTGCATACATTGCAAGTTATGGTTTTTTCATACAATGCATCGATGGCCAAATTGGACCATCATCGGCCTGGAGAGCCATGGGTTGGGTTTGCTTTTATATATGTTTTTTTTTACTGCATCACGGAAACCACATTAGATGGTTTGGCACTTTACTACACTGTTCTAGTGGTTTATACGGGCTGGAGTCCCGAATGGGTCCCTGCAAGGGAGGATGCGGGGTTTTCACTTTACTTTTGCATATGTGTGGCAAACTTAAAGAAAGAACTTTAAATAAAGATAATGAATAAGAACAGTGTAATATACATTCTGGGATATCTCATCTGGAGTATGAGAATCTTAGTTATCCGGTCTTGGGGAGACTGTGAGGATACAAAAACTCCGTGTGCGTTGTTGCCCCTGAACCCGATATTAAGGTTCTTCTCCTGGCCACGGTTTTAGGGAGAACCCGCCACTTTACCCGGGAGTGGTGTGTTAGTCACAGCTGTGAGTTTATGGTACCAAGGAAGTGGCACTTGTGGGCGTGGGGTGTCCCTTGTGTCCCCGACATTAGATGTGGAGGTCTAATGTTCCGATGGATGGTGTTGTTTCCTGATATCGGTCGAGGGCTAAGTTGGAACCCAGTAATAAAATACAAATTGTGTGTTAAGCTACCCTGGGAACCTACTTGATCTCGGGGTTTGTACCCGTTTGGTGTATCCGCGGGCCACGGTAATTAAAAAGAGGAACTTAAAGATGTGTGCATCTAATAGGGCATGCATATGGAAAGATGGAACTTAAATGAAAGATAACAGAAGAAATCATGCATTGCACATAATCATGCATTTTTCTGTTATGCATTAGATCATGTATGTTTGAATCATTCTTGATAACATGACATCATTTGGTGGTAGCATACACTTTACTTTGTGAAATCATGCTGAAAGGTTGGTTATTTAGTTGTTGATATATGACACTGTTTACTGTTATTGATTGGTGAGTAAATGAAATCATTGGTAGTTATGAAAATTTAGATGTTGAAAATTTTATATCTGCACTCACTCAAATCACTGCATGAAATCTTATCCATGTTCTTTCTCTCATCTGGTTTCTTTAGAAGTAGCTGTGCTCAGAATTTCGGTTCTGACACCTTACTTTGTTGGTTTTTCACAGGAAATGGTGAACAGTGAAGTTGGACATGCATCTGGGAATGGATGAGTTATACTTGGACTTGTCAGCTTCAGTAGAGGATATTGTGGCTCTTTCTTTTGTCTTTCAGTTCTTTTAAATTCTGCAATTGTTACTTTACTTTCAGTTGAAGAAAACTTTGTCTTTGAAATTTTATTACTCATTAATAAAAGAGTTTTAGTTGGTTGATATGGATGATAATTGCAACTTCGTTTGTGGTGTGTGGTTATCCAACTGAAATTGGAACTGTAGGGACCCCAGGTCTCTGGGAAGTTTTCCGCAACTCTTAGAAAAAAAAAAAAATTCTGCATTTTTCAAAAGTAGGAGTTGGGGTCGTTACACGACACAGGCGGTATGCCGTCTGTCGGCGTCTCGGCAAGCCCTCTAGGATAGGAAAAAAAAAAGAGGAGGGTGCCGCAGGGGTGACTGCCCCCCTGCCGGCTCTCCGACAACTTCAAGAGAGAGGGGGAGACGACAGGGGCCCCGTAGGCCACCTGTCGGGCCTCCGATAGATGCAGAGGGAGCGTGAAGAGGATCAGAAGGCGGGGGAGGAGAAGGCTGAGGAGATAGAAGGCGTACCTGGAAGGGGGCGCCGTCGTCGCTGTCGGCTCCCTTGCGAGGTCGTCGGTGGTGGCGCTTTGAGAGAGGCAACAACGTCGGGAGGAGAGGAGGAGGAGAAGAGAAGGGAGGTGTGCCTCCCCTCCCCTCCTGCCCTTCTCTTAAAGACTCGGGGGAGGCGACAATCGGGGAAACCCTCAAGGGGTTTCCTTATCCTGTCGAGGAGGGTGGAGTGGCGCGGGTGAGGTACGGCGCACAGGGGAGAGGATTTGTTTTTAAACAAATCCTCCCTCTGTGTCGGGTTTTAACACCCTGCCGATAATGGGCCCGGGCGGGTCCTGACACGACCCAGCTCAGGTCCGATAATTTTTTTTACGTGGGTTTTATATCCTGCCCCTCTTAAAAGAATTTCGTCCGCGAAATATCATTAAAAGATTATCTGCAACAATCTGGTTCTTAGTTAATCGTTGTTAATGAGGATGCACTATATGTGTGAGTGATCCGAAACACGTATGCTGTTATAGTAGTCAGGAAAACACATAATAAATTCCCGAGAAAGGGTTCGAAGCCAACAACTCGATCGAACAAAATGTGAGTGATTTTGTTAATAATTTATGTCGAGGAGGGTGGAGTGGCGCGGGTGAGGTACGACGCACAGGGGAGAGGATTTGTTTTTAAACAAATCCTCCCTCTGTGTCGGGTTTTAAAACCCTGCCGATAACGGGCCCGGGTCGGGTCCTGACCCGACCCGGCTCGGGTCCGATATTTTTTTTACGTGGGTTTTACAGGCAGCATACATAAAATTCATCCCATTGAACAGATCCTGCTGCCCATTTCTTTTCATGGTAAGGTTCCATAATATAACCCAAGCCTCAAGGTTATGGAGGTTGTGAAGACACACCTTATGGCTGTGTATGGAGGGTTATTCCCTTAAGACCAGTGTTATCTTTATAAACATGCTAAACACTGAGCAACGAAGGACTGTGAGTATTGAGTTGGAAAGTAGAGATTAAGCCAAAATGCAATGTTTGTGTGACTATTATTCCTACCACACTAGCTCGTGCAGGCATACCTGTATAAAGGGTAACTGCAAATGTGAAGGCATGAATGCTAAACCAAGTCTGCAGGAAATGACAGGATATAGCTGTTATGTATAGCAGGCTTACAAAGACATAAAACAAATCTATAAATGCCAACACAAAAACCATCCTGCGACAAGAAAATGCAAAGTGCTTGCAATAATGTAAAGCATACAGAGAGGTACCGACTGTAAAACGAAGAACCAAAGGCAACATGGAGTGACATAACACCAACCAGATTGGGACGACTAAAAGAGAATATCGCAAAGGGTTTTGAGACAGATTCAGAAGGAGATGATGATCATTGATGCTCTAAATGGGTTACATGAAAACATATAGATTCTACAGATGCCTTAGTGTATTCACAACTACAGAAGATGAAACCTTAAACTCCAAATTTGCGGTTTAACAAGATACTGGCAGTAATGTTAATGCTGGGCAGGGCAATGAAATGAAATCAACGGATATTGCAAGCAGATAAAATGGTAAGATGACACAATGTAATGAACGCCTGATAGAGGCTACATAATATTGATGCACAGTGTAAGGGAGATGCGATAAGGAACCTTCTAGAGGCAAGCAGGAAAGCAGCAATAAAATAGAAAATAACGAAAGAAAAATGGGAGAGGAGGGTGGTTTTCGCAATACGGCAAGCAAAGAGCATCCCACCAGACATTGCACGACATCTGGTTCATTATGAAGATCATCTGCAATGCCGATGGGAATTTCATAATGACATAATAGGATTTTTAGTAACAACCTAGATCGGGTGATGCCTTGCAGCGAATCAGAGCATAGGAAACTTGCCCGATTAGAATAAATGCTCGGATCTATCTTCACAACCGATCAGGAGCTAAATGGAAAAAAAAATTATCGAATCTAAAATAACACGAAATAGCTATTTACACTTACTGCAGAAACAGAACAACTTGTGAAAACAGGAAGCCAGCCATACCAGCGTAGAAAAAGGAATCATAGATGATATAAAGCACAAAGAAATATCAAGAGAATTCGGAAATAAGCTATGAAGAAGAAAATTGTCGGAATGTAGACATTCCGTTAATATTGCACAGCAGAGGGGTTGATGTTGCACAGGCAACTCAACATAGTCGATAGTGCGTTAATAGAGAAAAAGAAAGAAAGAAAAAAACGATAAGGGAAGAGGCTAACTAGAAAGCTTAAAGAAAATGAGAGAAACAAAAAAAAGGGGTACTTACCGGAGCAGTTTGCAAAGGTCCGGAAGGAGGGAGCCGATGCTCCTTCAATGGAATAACAGAGGGGGAGCTCGTTGGTTTCCCTTTTGCTTGCAAGAATTGTGAAAGAGGGAGCAAAGGAGGGGGGAAGAAGATCAGTGAGGGAAGAGTCGAGAGGAGGGGTGAATCGCGGATGCCCGACCCCTTCCCCTGTGACCTTTTTTTTATAGAGGGGGAAGAAGCGTTGAGAAGGAGGAACGGTTGGTGATCGACGGGTGAGAAAGGGGAAGAAGCAAATAGTCGGTAGATGAAGCCCTCCTCCCCTGCGGTCTCTCATTCGCGATGAGAGGCCGTTAGGCCTTTTGCAGATTGGGTCCAAAATTTTGTAAAATTTCCGAAGAAGTGGCTCTTCTCAAAGCTCTTTCAAAAGGCCTTTATACGAAACAATCTTCGCAAAAAGGGGCTTCTAAACTATTTCTCTGTATTTTTCTTTGTGTTTTGATTTTTTTGTTCTTTTCTTCATGTTTTTTGTATTTTTTTGTGTTTTTGAAATAAAAATTCTAAAATAAAGGATTTTAAAAACTATTTTTGTATTTTTGAGAAATATTTACAAAAGAGGGGTTTTTTGAGAATTCGGGTTTGATTTTCTTGAAATTTCTTCAAAAAGGCGGGTTTGGATCCGGGTTTTGAGGAAATATTCGAGTTTTTAACCTCGAATCGAGAAATACAGAACCACAGATCCAACTGGATACCGGATGGACCGTCTGAGCCTTTCAGAAATTGTTTTTGGTATTTTTGTAAATTTGGTTTAAAAATTGGATAACGAGGCTCAGATTTGGATTTTGATATTGGATCCGGATCCGAAATTGAGTCAGATATATAAAATGAATTTGGATTCCAGTGAACCCGAGAAATAACTGGAATTTTAGATTGAAAACGACTCAATTTACTCAGAAAATGGGGTCAGGGGTAAAAAGATTTTTTTTACAAAATTTTGAAAAATTTGGGGTGTTCACAAAGTACCAAAGGCATAGACAATATGTTGAACATAAAATGAAAATAGGCTATTAACATATATCCTACAGGGAAGTGAGAATGCAAATATATGCTGTGGTGGAAAGTGGGGTGTTGCAGGGGATAATGTGTATAAGGTGAGTGACAATGAGTGATAAGCGATGGAGTGCAGGTGGAGTTGCAGCAAATGGTGCAACAGTGTAGGTGTGCTGGAAGGGGATACACAAACAATGAATAATGCTGTGAAAAGTATGATGGCGTGGGAGGTGAATACAATGAGTAGCAGAGAATATGTAGGTAGTGCCAAATTAACTTCATATAGCAAAACCAGTGGCCATTTTTCAAAGCCACGATTAATGCACCTTCAACAAATGAAAAAGATGCGGAAGAAGTAGCAGTAGTTTGCTTCATGGCTGAACTGAGCCGTAAAAACAAAGGCATCCAACTTTGAACTATATCTTTTCTCAATAATCTTTTCCGCTCCCTGGAACTCCCGGATTCCTCTTCACCTAATAGTTTCTTGAATGTATCAAGAACTCCCTTCTTTTTTTTTTTTTGAAATGCATTCAAGAACTTACTCCACCTCTTTTCATTTGCATATTTCCTTACCTGTTGGGTAAACATTGTGTTTTCCTAACAGATTGGCAGCATCAGATTGCTGGCTCAAATTCAGGACAGTCAACGGTGTTCCCAATCGCGTAGCAAGATCCTGCACAAGTGTTATCTTCCCAGTTCCAGTCTCACCCACCAAAAGAATATTTCACAGCACAAACCGCCTGTTCAAGCATTCGTAATGAACTACCAATGTTGACAAAATGACGCCTACACCTTTTGCAACGGTTGCTGAAATGTCTCCAGAATGACACACCCAACTTGCGATTTCAATTCACCATCATTATGAACCATATTTTTCCTATCTCTTTAATTAGCAATAGCATATTTTCAGGAAATGCCACTGATGAAGCAAACACATCTATAGCCTTCTGATATGTGTCTGGGTGTGCGTGTAAATGACATTTGAGGATGAAATTGTAGAACAAATGATGAGAAAAACCAAAAAATGAGCAATATGCTGAATCGATAAGCAACAAAATGAAGGTATGCTTATGCCAAATTAAGATATACAAAGGAATGAATGAGACCATCAGGATATGCTGAGCAGGATGCCATATGATGAATCTAATCAAGAAATGCTATGGGATGCAACAATAAAATCAGAAATGCAAATCAAGGAGTGCCAAAACGATATGCTGCATTGTGATGAAGCAGATTGGTATAAATGGCAACCTTAGACGATGATACGATGTTGGAAAAATAGATGAAAGGCATGTAAGGAAACAAGAATGATATAAAAATGAAGATGCAGAAGCCATGTAAACAGAAATCCAGAGTGAACCGAAATACTTACAGGGAAATTTCAATGAGGCAGGAAAACAATATGATGCAAAAACAGGAGAACTAATGCTCTATGATGCTGGATGAGGTGATGAAACAAAGGTAGTTAAAATGAAGTGTTGATGCAGATCAAAACATAAATCTTAAGAAAATGAGAAGAAATAGCATTAAAAACCAAACCGATAACTACATGTTAATTTCAAAAAAATAAAAAAAATAAAAAATATAGGAACATGATCGTTCCATTGATATTGCACAGTGTAAACCGATATTGCTATATGCAAATCGGGGTTACAGGGTGTGCGTTAATGGGGCCAAAGCAAGAAAATCAAAAGGGAATCAGAAATGGAATTGCAAAGAAAATCAAATGCAGGATGCCAATATGCAATGAATTTTCTGTTTGAATTGGGTTCAATCCCGTTGCAGGGCCTCAGGTCGATGCATAGGCAATGAGTCCAACCTTGAATGCTTCGATATGCAGAAGGAAGGAGAAAAATGAACCATGCCAGAAAGAGATCGATGCTAATGGATGGTAATG
Source organism: Nuphar pumila (assembly GCF_984573655.1). Taxonomy (NCBI): domain Eukaryota; kingdom Viridiplantae; phylum Streptophyta; class Magnoliopsida; order Nymphaeales; family Nymphaeaceae; genus Nuphar; species Nuphar pumila. Next base: position 24,980,725 of record NC_143259.1, on the reverse strand, counting down.
ATGCTAAACAAAAAAATAGAATGTAAACGATGCAGAGGCAGAACTAAAAGGTTACTTATATAGAACATGCGAAAATCAAAAGGAACTCTGAAAATGGAAAAAAGAAACAAATGTTGGAATCAAATATTCCATCACTGTAGCAATAGGTGGATCGATCCTGCTATATGCAGGTCGATCCTACCATTGATGCCTTACGATGACAAAGAAAATGAAGAAGAGCAAAATTAAAACAAAGGAATGCAGTAAGAAAATCTTTATAGAAAATCAAAAGAAACAAAAAAAAAGGGGAAAGAAGAGGGTCACTTACCGTGACTCTGCTGGAGTTCTGAAGGAGGGAGTTAATCCGATTTCTTCAAATCGAGCAGAAGAGACAATGTGGCTTGCTTGGCTCTGCTGTGGCGTCTTCTTCAGCCGATCGAAAGTAAGAAGAGGAGAAAGGAAAAGCTGAGAGAGGGAGAAGAACGGAGGCAATGGGAAGAGGGGAAGGGAATCGAATGGAGAGTGCGATCGATGGAGGGGTAGAAGACGGATCCTCTCAGAAGCGCCCCTGCGGTCTCTTTTATAACGAGAGACCGTTAGGGATTTTACAAATCAGGTCCCCCTAAGTTTTGAAAGTTTTCAAAATGGTGGTCTCTTTGCAAAAGCTTTTCTCAAAAGGGGTTTTAACTACAAAAATGCTTTCAAAAAGAGGTTTAAGCCATTTTTTTTTTCGAATTTTCTCTTTTTTTCTGTTTTCTTTCTTTTCTGTGTTTCGAAAGAAATTTTCTAAAACTATGGGGGAAAACAAGGGATTGTTTTTGACACATTTTTGTAGAATATTTATTTTTAAAACTTGAATTTTTTCATAAAAGAAGGTTTTTCTTCAAAATGTAGGGCTAAAACTTCAGAAAGTTTCAGAAAACGGATCTTGATTCGGAGTTTTGAGAAAATACTCGAGTTTTGGATCTCGAATTGAGGAATAAAGAACAGTGGATCCAAATGGATACCAGATGAACTGTCTGAGCCATTCAGAAAACTATTTTTGTATTTTTATAATTTTGAATTGAAAATTGGATAATAGGGCTCAGGATTGGATTTTGATATCAGATCTGGATCCGAAATTGGGTCAGATATGGAAAACGGATTTGGATTCCAGTGAATCCGAGAAATAAATGAAATTTTGATCAGAAATTGACCCAATTTATTCAGAGGATGGGGTCAGGGGAAAAAAGAGCATTTTTTTGCATTTTTTTTTGAAAAATTTGGGGGTGTTCACACTAAATCCGACAATCATGTGAAAACCTATAAGCCTCCACACTTTGGGAGGCAAAATAACTATAATGACAACTATAGAAAAGCCATTTGCCATCATTGCCAAGAACCGGGTCATATAAGACCTAATTGCCCTAAGCTAAAGGAAGCACAAAAAAGTAAGGTTGCCTCCGTTGAAGAATTTACTCAAAAGAAGGAGGAAACTATCAAAGGGAAGGAGTCCTTCTCTCTTGCTCAACTATCGGAAGCACTTCAAATTCTACTCAAATCGCCATCAACTTCGGGTGCCGCCATAGCTTATTCTCCTCCAGGTATGTCTTCTTGGATTCTTGATTTTGGAGCTTCTTTTCATATAACCTCTCTTGAAAATGGGCTTTCCGATTTGTGTAATAACTTTAAAAACTCTTATGTTTCAACCGCCGATGGTACATCTTTACAGGTAAAAAGTTTTGGAACTTTAAATTTTTCCAAAGATTTCTTTGTACCAAACGTAAGAGTGGTACCTCAACTTAATTTAAATCTCCTTTCTGTTTCTCAAATATGTGATCATGGATGTAAAATCTCCTTCTCAACTAAGGATTGCTCTATACAGGATCTCCGGTTCCGGAAGCAGATTCGGCAAGGCCATAGGAGGGGAGATCTCTATTACATGAGCAACTTGAAACTTCCCACTAACTCTTTTTATAATCATGTCCAAGATAAAAATATTGAAACTTGGCACCAAAGACTTGGACATCCAAGTTTCTAAAAAATGTACTTTTTTTTTGGAAAGAAATTTTGTAATGAGAAACATTTTGTTTACAAGAATTGTATTTTTCGAAAAATGAAATCCACTCCTTTTCATAATAGAACTTTTGTATCCAAAAGACCTTTTGAGTTAGTCCATTCGGACGTTTGGGAACCTTCTCCCGTCATATGGAAAGGAGGATACTCCTATTATGTTACTTTCATTGATGACTACACTAGATATGTGTGGATCTATTTTCTCAATTTAAAATCCGAAGTCTTTGACTTCTTCAAGAAATTTCATATGATAGTCAAAAATCAATTTTCAAGTAATATCTCTACTCTAAGATCCGATTCGGGTGGAGAGTATCTATCAAATGTGTAACGCCCCAAATTTCAAACTTGCGAACCTTTTCAGAAAAACAGGCAAGAGACTAGAAATATCTCTTTCCTTTAGAGTTTGTTTATGAAATCAGCGGAAGATTTTTCTTTTAATAAATCATAAGGAAGCTTACAACTTTGGGCACGTTAGCTAAAAGAACCAAAACTCGCAAGATTCAGATATCCCAAGGAAAATCTGATACAAAACCCAAGCGTCCAGGACGTGAGCTAAGAGCACGAAGAAAAAGTCTTGAAGCCATCTTGCAAGCGCGCCATCGCCCGTAGTGTACCTAATCATCACCTGTACCGATAAAATGGGTTAGTTTCGCGAAAAACTAGTAGGTGCACAAGTGAGACTAACAGGAAACTAAATTAAGCACATTTAATTCAGTAGGCTACGCAGTTTAAAACAGATATGCAGTTAAACAGGTAAGCAATGCATGCAGGTGAATAGTGCAAACGCGTAAGTAGTACAAGCGAATAAGTAATGCAAGCGAATAAGTAATGCAAGCGAGTAAGGCGTGCAAGCGAGTCAGCGGTGCAAGCGCGTAAGTAGTGCAAACAGTAAGCAGTTCAAAACAAGTAAGCAGTTCAAAGCAAGTAAGCAGTGCAACTGACCAACGCAGCATACGATCCATTTGATCGTAGGCTGTGAACCACCACGCAACTAGCTTGTTATCGTTCTTAGAACGAGGTCTCTGCATCTAATCACCATCAGGACATCGTTTGCCACTCACTACTTCTAACGAACGCTTTATCCTGAACAACCTTAATCTATTCTCATCTCTCAAAACCTTACGCGGCCAACTGCCAACTGTTATGACTCACTAAGGCGTCATACTTTCTTAGAAAAGCTCACCCTTCCGTAGAAGGTCCAAAACATAATCACTAACTCAAATCGCTAACGATCTGATTCTCACATCCGAGTCCTGCATGTAATCATGCAAAAACAGAAAGCCAAAACTATGAATTCATAGTTGGCTATCACAAACAATCTCAGGAGATCGTCACAGCTCACCATAACTTTTTATGGTAAGCAAAAACACAAGATCCACGTCGGATCGTTCGGTCCGAGAGATATACGACCTGACAAGGAATTACTGCCTAGAGGGTATACCTGATTTTCGACCATACACTTCCTCACATGAGTTCACTGTCTTCGCGGTTACCCGTTCGTGGACAGTGTACATCCTCACAGAGATTCTACCGCTCTAGCCGGGTCACCTGATCTTGATCATACATACCCCACAACGAAACCTTTAGGAAGCGGGTCCCCAACAAATGCCATATCGAATGAAAATCATTGCGATACACGCATAAACACAAATGATCGTTCTCAGGGTCGATAGCCACTAATATGAACAACAAGATCAACGCCGAATCACCTGGTTTGGGAAATGTATAACCTCACAAGGAATTCCGCCCTAGATGGTATACCTGGTCTTGGACCATACACTTCCTCACAGATAATCCTTTGGAGATCAGGTCCTCGACAGACGCCCTACTCAGTGATACATGCATCATTAATCGACTGCTCTGAACCATTGACCGCCTCGGGGTCAGTAGCCACAATATGGGCACAAGCATGCATATGAACAATATGCATCGTATCACTTCACATAGAAGCATATAATCCTACGCATTGAGTTATTGCCACAAGGAATATTGCAATCCTGAAATAGGCCCTCAAAGCATGTGTAAACGACACATGAGAACGTGCAGATATGGCAATTCAGTTGATTCTATGGGCGAAGGGTAACTAACTCTACCCGTCAGCCAAACAAAACAACTGAATAAGACAAGCACTCATAACAATGCTCGTAAAACACATAATTACCATAAAATGGCTCAGTCCATCAACAAGTAATTAAATTAATCGTAAGGCATAAACCATTACATCACAAGCCATTCATAAGCAATCATACAACAACAGTTATATCACAATATGTAAGCAACTTATAAGACAAGCAGCCACATCAATCCTAGTTGCCACCAGTTCGTAGATTACGAGCTGTATGCAATCACATCAATGATAAGAGATGCAAGCCAACAAGTGTTACGCTACAATAAGCACCAAACAGTTCGACCAAGGGATAAAGCAAGTCACATGTTAATATGTAGCTACGGGTATAATGCTATTATTATAAGCATTTAACTAGTATGAGAAACTCCTTATTACTCCTCAAAGAACTACGTAAGCAGTTTAACGAACTAGAGTAACGCCTTGACAGGCGTGCACAGCTCAACGAGTAGCATCTTGAACTATCGAGCAAGCAAGCAAATTAGTAGTGCAAGTGAAGCAGTAGTGCAAGCGAATCCGTAGTGCAAGCGAAGCAGTAGTGCAAGCGAATCTCACGACTCAACGACCACTGTGAACAAACCTTATGTTTCGATAATTACGAACCTGCGGGTACGCTCAGGCAAAACGTAGAACCAACTGAGACTCGTTCGGGTGTCTGTTATTCTATGTATTTTCAATAACCCGAATAGCTAGTTGATTTCGCTTCGAAGGGACGACTTTAGCCGAGAGAGGATTTCCCAAAGGAGGCTATGCCACGGACGCATCCAACTTCTGCAGAAGTGTTGAGCTAACTATTTTAGCCCCTTTCCCCTAACTCCAATGACTGGGGAGGCCGGATCGTTGCCCGTAGGGTGGTTGTTAGCAACCTGTCTATTGGAGTTTGTACCGCTCTGTCCTCTCCCTTGACAGACACATAGAAGCGAATAGGTACGTTAGGGGTTGCTTAACTAACGATCCATTCTATGTTGTGGTCTTTAAACCACTCGAGCATCTTGCTTGTGAAGGAGAATGTGAGGCCATTTATGTGATTACAACATTTTGCATTTAACGTTGTTCGATGTCGCACGACCGTCTCATCCGATCATCGCAGTACTAGACATGTCTTGCACGATTACAAGTACTCTAGGATGAAGGGGGTATAACTCCTCAATAGAAGCCTCAATAGGAGTGTTTCACAAAGATGTAAAGTTTATCAACTTTACTTTATCTTTTGAAAAAGAAGTACCTTGTGCCAACATTATGCATGTGATTATCTCGAATAACATCCGCTATCGGGGTATCTACATGTCTCGCATGACTCGATACCGGCCTCGATAGATGGGATACGGGTTTCTCAACAGAACACTCGCTAAGAAGTTCGCTCGAACCCCCAATTCGGGATCACCCGAGATAAGCCAAGAAGGCGAGCAAAACCAACCAGTCACATCCTTCCAAATGCTTCGATTTGGAGTAGTCTTTGATGCTTTTGCGCAGCTCTCTAAAATCTCAAGTCGACTCTGCAGGACTGCGCACACGAAGAGCCAGGATCCTTGCGAGGTATCCCTCTCCTTAGACGAGGATGTGTCGCTCGCTCCCGACTGAACTCTTGTCGCAAGAGGGAGAGTGGCAAATGCCCCTTGCATCCTCCACGAGGATGCCTTTAAGGCATACACAAAGAGCAAGAACCTGCACGTCATATGCAAAAGCAAGGCAATACCAACACATATGCAAAAGCAAGAGCCTAGGCGCAAAGCGCGACGACAAAGTAAAGGCGGTAAGCAGAAGTGCAACGCAAACCCTCGCACAACGCGCAACGGTAAGTAAAAACTGTAAGCAGGAGTGCAACGCAGAACCTATGCACGATGCGCAACGGCAAAGTGAAGGACAAGGATCGCGAAACCGCGTCCTTGAGTTAAATGCGTACTCGTATAAATATATATGATATATATGCATATATATTTATTTATTTGTCCTTTTTAGTTAATTGAACTCAATTCAATTGTCCAAGTCTTCTGTGCAATCTTCCCCTACCTTTGAGAGTTGCAAGCTTGCTGTCATTCGCGGATGTACGCGATTGGCGGCTCGGGTCGCGGAGCGCGAGCAGGGTCCATCGTACGAGCTGCATAAGTAACGATTTTAGCAAGCTAATACCAAAATAGAAAGTCAGGGGCACTATCGTCGTCCTGACGTAAGGGAAGCAGAGGCAGGGGCATCGTGCACATGCGCACCAGCTATAAGCACAAGAAGGGGCTGCGAGCCCCTGCTGACTTGCTGTCAGCGGAATCCGAGGAGGCAGGGGGTTGCACCCCTGCCCTCATAAAGCGAGGGCAGGCAGGGTTGCGCCCCTGCCTGACAAAGCAGAAGAGAGGCAGGGTCAAAGCCCGTGCCTGTCAACAACGAACGGAGGCCCGCCTGATGCCAGGGAAAGGCGAGGCGAGGGGGCTTGCCCCGGCTTACCGAAAAACAGCGAAGGCAGGGGCGATGCCCCTGCTCAACGAGAAAAGAGGCACAGGGAGGGCTTGGCCCCCTCCCCTGCCGCAACAAGGAGCAGGGAGGGGCTCCACCCCCTCCCCCGTCAAAACAACGAGCAGGGAGGGGGCTCAGCCCCTCCCCTGCCAACACAAAGAGCAGGGAGGGGGCTCAGCCCCTCCTTTGCCATGATAGGGAGCAAGGAGCAGGGATGAGGGGCTCGACCCCTCCCCTGACGTAACAGAAGCAGGGAGGGGTCATGCCCCTCCCGTGCCGAACAGAGGGAACAGGGAGGAGGGGGGCGAGCCCCTCCTCTGCCGTAACAGGAGGCAGGGAGGAGGGCTCGACCCCTCCCCTGCATTGACATGAGAACATATAGGAGGGGGGTGAGCCCCTCCTCTGCCGGAAGAACCATGAAGAGGCAGGGGCTCCGCCCCTGCCGAAAAATCCACAAAAAGGCAGGGGACAAAAGCCCCTGCCGAAAAGATGGGCCGACACAGGGAGCTCTGCTCCCTGTCGGCGAAGCAAGAGGGACAGGGGGAGCGGAGCCCTCTGTCGACACGGCAAGTGACAGGGGGCTGAGCCCTCTGCCGAAACAGCAAGTGACAGGGGGCGGATCCCCCTGCCGGCGAATGGCGACGGCAGCGGGCTCTGCCCCCCTGTCAGTCGACCCAAAGAGAGAGAGGCTGGGGGGAGTCCCCCTGCCGACGACAGAGGGCTCAACCCCCTGTCGATGAGAGGCGACGACAGGGGGCTCTACCCCTTGTCAGTCGATCTCTCCCGGAGAAGAAGAAGAGGAGGGAGAAAATAGGGGAGACGAAGAAGAAAAACGAAAGAGGAGCGTACCTGGTGGTCGCCGGCGGCGGCAACGTCGGCATCGGAGGATGTCGGCTCCCTGCAGCACACGGGATGAAGGCGGTGGCCGGCGGCAAGTCACCGGCGTCGGTGGCCGGCGGTAGGAACGAGGGGGAAAGAGGGAGTCGATCGGGGAAGAGAGACCGAGAGACGAGAGGGGAAAAGGAGGTTTCAAGAGCCTCCCCCCCTTCGTCGTTGAGTGCTTTTAAAAGCACGGAGCCGACCTACTTACCCGGGTCGGATCCGGGTCCAGATCCAGCTCGGATCCAATTTTTTTTTTGACTTTTACATCCGCCCCCCCTTAAAATAATTTCGTCCGCGAAATTACCTTGGCCTACATTAGTAAAAATACAAGTCAGGAAATTTTTACCTAAATTTGACCATTCGTAAGCCGAATCTTTGTTCGAGTTCCTTGCCATCCTTGGAGTAAACAAGGAATACCCAAGATCAAAATCTGAGGAAACTCGAAAAAGAAGCCAAAAACATCCGTACTATTCATTCGTAACATGAGTAGTTCACAAAAAACCCAGCAATGCTGGTACATAAGCATAACATGTCAAGCCATTTAACTTAACAACGCTAAAAACATCTATAAAATAAGAAAAATTGTGTACTTACAGCGCGATGCGGATGCTCAATGGTCAAGAATCCTTACTTCCCTTAGCTCTGATACCAAGTTGTAACGCCCCAAATTTCAAACTTGCGAACCTTTTCAGAAAAACAGGCAAGAGACTAGAAATATCTCTTTCCTTCAGAGTTTGTTTATGAAATCAGCAGAAGATTTTTCTTTTAATAAATCATAAGGCAAGCTGACAACTTTAGGCACTGTAGAAGGAAGCAGCCACCTGTGTAGAGAGAGAGAGAGAGAGAGAGAGAGAGAGAGAGTCGGTTGCACAAAAAACTAATTTCGTTACTTTAGAATTAGGGCTTCTCTCTATATTAAATAGAGAGAGGCTAAAAGTAAAAATTACAACTAAGTCCTTATGAAAACAAAAATTCAAAAAAAAACTCTAATATAAAAGAACTTAAACTAAAAACTACCTATTCTCAACACTCCCCCTCAAGCTGGAGCATATATATCAATCATGCTCAGCTTGTCACAACATTTTGAGAAATTTGGCCTAGCAAGAGGCTTTGTAAACATATCTGCAACTTGGTCTTCCGACTTTAGGTATTTGGTAGTGATATGACCAGCTTGAATCATATCTCTTACATAGTGGCAATCAACCTCAATGTGCTTTGTTCCAGTGTTTTAAAACTCGCCGAGTCAACTCGTTGACTCGGCTCACTCGGCCCTCCAGCGAGTCAACCCGGCAAGGCAAACTCGGTTTGCCAAAACTCGGGCTTGACTCAGCCTAACTCGGCTTGACTCGGCTTGACTCGGCCTGACTCGGGCGAGTTTTGGGATGTTTGAAATTTGTTTTTTGAGTTTCAAATTACAGTTTCGAAATATATAAGTACATATATTTTAACAAGGGTTACCCCCAGAATTTGTATAAAAAAGAAAATAAAAATCATTTAAAGATAAAAAAGCATTTAAATCCATAGAATAAAATTGCCATGTTGTTCGAACTACTGTTCACCCTGTGTTATCAACTAATTCTAGCAAAATATTTTAAAGAAATGATTCTCACTATATATGGAGGGTCAACTGTGCCTATGGGAAGCCACATTTAGGTTTCATCATCCATTTGTTATGTGAACAAGCATTGTACATATTCAAATATTAGTAGTCTTTTTATAGTTGTGCCATTAATATATTTCCTGTATAGTTTTATACATGAGAAAATTGCTTATTTATGTTGATATTGGGCATTCTGTAAACTTTCAATATGCACATATATCCCTATTTTACATTTATGGATTTGTTAGAGAGGGAATTAAAACTTTTAAAACAAGCTAGCATATATGATTGGCCATTTTAGGAACCTTAGGTAGTAGCAGACTGAACTCATGGTGACCAAATCCTCTAATTCAAGTCATGAATTAGTCAAAGTGTTTGTATAGATATCAAATTCAATTATTCAAGCAAACCTCTATAGCTCTTTGCAGTTGTTTTTATATTCTTACAGACATTTGGAGACTATGTTTACTCAAAAACATGGTTTCAGACAAATTATATATTGTTTTTCTTTTAAAATCAAAAGTTAACAAAACCCGGTCCGAGTCACCGAGTTGACCCGCTGAGTCACGAGTCAATAAAGAACGAGTCGAGTTCCGAGTCACGGGTTTTAAAACCTTGCTTTGTTCTCTCATGAAAGACAGTATTGTTTGCTATATATGTTGCCGCTTTGTTATCGCACATCATGGACATTGGAGAGGAAACCTTCACCTAAAGATCATGAAGAACAGTGCGAACCCACATCAATTCAGCAGCTATTTGGGCCATAGCCCGATATTTTGATTCTGCACTCGACCTGGAAACCACATTTTGTTTCTTACTTCTCCACGAAATCAAGTTGTCTCCCAAAAACACAGAATCCTGTGGTAGATTTTCTATCTATTACAGATCCAGCATAGTCAACATCAAAATAGGCTACTATCTCCAGAGTTCCACCTTTCCTGTACAATAACCCCTTTCCAGGAGAAGATTTTAGATATCTAAGAATCATTATGGATGCATTCCAGTGTACCTCAGTTGGTTTGTCCATAAAGTGGCTAACTTTGCTTACTGCTAAAGCAATATCTGGCCTGGTCACAGTTACATATAATAGCTTCCTTATTAGGAAACGATAACTTTTGCTATCAACTGGTTTTGACCCTTCTTCAAACAACTGAACTTTATGGTCCATGGGAATATTTGCTGGTTTAGCTCCCAGCATGTCCGTTTCCTTTAATAAGTCAAGAACATACTTCTGTTGAGACAAAACCATCCCTTCACGGCTCCTAGCAACTTCTATACCATGGTTGGCAGTTGAGGAAGCGGGAGCGGGAAGCGATACGGGAAGCGGGAGCGGGAAGCGAGGCACTTTCAAAATTTTAGGAAGCGGGGAAGCGTGGGACCACTTAGGAGCAATTCGGGAAGGGTCTCGGAAGCGACCTCGGAAGCGTCTCGGAAGCGAGGGGGAAGCGAAAAAAATAAAAATAAAAAATACAAAAAATTGAAAAAAACAGAGGAAGCGTGGGGGAAGCGAGGGGGAAGCGTGGTGGAAGCGAGGGGGAAGCGCGATGGGAAGTGCGCTTCCCATTAAAGGGAAGCGCGTCCCCCATTAAAGGGAAACACGTCCCCCATTAAAGGGAAACATGCTTCCCAAAAAAGGGGGACACTTCCCCCCACGCTTCGGAAGCGCGAGGTTTCGCGCTTCCGAAGCGCCCTTCGGGGAAGCGCGCTTTCCCTTTTAGCTAGACGCTTCCGGTAACCCTGTTCTATACCCAAAAAATACCTGAGTGAACCAAAGTCTTTTGTAACAAAGTGTTTTTGAAGATAAGCCTTTGTGGCTTCAATAGCTTTCACATCATCTTCTGTAAGAATGATGTCATCCACATATACCACCATAACAACTATGCCAGAGCTAGTTTTCTTTATAAATAGTGTATGATCTGCTGCTGATCTATTAAAGCCAAAGCTTGACATCACTTCAAACAACTTTTGAAACCATGCACGAGGACTTTGTTTCAAGCCATAAATCGCCTTTCTCAATCTACACACCTTCTGACACTCCCCCTCAACCTCGAATCCTGGAGGTTGTTGCATGTAAACGGTCTCAGATAGATCCCCATATAGAAATGCATTTTTCACATCTAATTGGCACAAGCTCCAACCATGTTGAATAGCAACTAAGAGAACAAGACGGATGGTACCCATCCGTGCAACAGGAGAAAAACTTTCAAAGAAGTCAATACCATATGTTTGAGTATATCCTTTCGCTACTAATCTGGCCTTGTACCTTTCAATAGAACCATCATATTTGTACTTTATTGTATATACCCATTTACATCCAACAATGTCAGCATCTGCTGGGGAATCAACTAGATCCCATGTATGCTGAGATACTAAAGCATTCATTTCTTCTTGCATAGCCAGCTTCCAACGATTATCAAGTTCTGTCTGTTGATAGTTCAGAGGAATAGTTTCAGCAGATAAGGCTGAAATAAAAGACTTCATCTGATTTCCAATTCTGGCATCATAGACAAACTGAGATATGGGATATAAGGTATATTGTCGTGTCCCTTTCGTAGAGCAATAGGCCTGTTATCATCATCCTGAAGATCACTATTGTCAGTAGAACTTACCTCAGGAGAAGAAGAAGATGAAGACTCTTACGAAGGTGGAGCTCTACGCACATATACCAATGGAGGATTATTAAATCTGGAAGAGGATGAAGTTTGGTTCGGTAAGGAGGGCACATATTCCAAAGGAAAAGGAAGTATAGGTAATGGAAAAGACTCAGCTAGATCAACCTGCAGCGGGGAACCAGAAATAGAGTAATATGGAGAGGATTCCAAGAAAGATACATCCGCAGTGACATACTCTCGACGAGAAATAGGATCATAACATCGATAGCCCTTTTGATTTTTTGGGTAACCTATAAATATGCATTTTGTAGCTTAAGCGACTAATTTATCACGGTCAGGGCCAAGTTTGTGTACAAAACAAATACATCCAAATATTTTTGGTGAGAAAGAAAAAAGTGGGGCATTAGGTTTTAGGATATGTAATGGAATTTGATCACCCATAGAAGACGAAGTCATGCGGTTGATCAGATAGCAAGCAGTGGTAATCGCATCACCCCAGTATAACGCAGGAACATTGAATTGAATCATAATGGTCCTGGCAACATCAAGCAAGTGCCGATGTTTTCTCTCAGCCACCCCATTTTGTTGAGATGAATAGGCACAAGAAGTTTGGGGTTGGATGCCATGATCTTGGTAAAATTGTAACATACCTTTTGATTTAAACTCGAGAGCATTATCAGTGCGAACAATCTTGACAATAGATTCAAACTGAGTTTTTATTTCAAGAATTAGGGATTTTATAATACTTGGAACTTCAGATCGTTCTTTTATTAAAAATACCCATGACAACTTAGAGAAATCATCAACAATAACAAGATAATAACGACACTGAGTCCTAGTAGAAATCTCCATACATCTGCATGAAGAAGTTCAAAAACTTTATTACTAGACTGACTCTGACTCGAAGGGAACGGACTTCGATGATGCTTTCCCAACTGACATGCTTCACACTGAAATGATGTGGTGGAAGGAATTTGAGGAAAGACCGAACGATGCTTTGACAAAGAAGGATGACCAAGACGACGATGCCACTGAACATGACTGAATGAGTGTTCCACTGCAGCATGAACAAGACCCATTGGATAATGTAGGTAGTAGACTCCATTTTCTTCATAGCCTCCACCAATCTTCTTCCCCGTCAGCAAATCCTGAAAATGACAACCCATCGAATCAAATATTACTCTACAGTTTTGCTCTCTTATAAGGCAACTAACAGAAAGTAAACTTTGAGGAAAGTTTGGAGCATGAAGAACATTTTTCAACTGTAACGAGGAGGATATAGAAATATTTCCCTGATCAACGACCGGGGAGGAACTCCCATCGGCTAATGAGACTCCTCGATGAGCATTAATATTCTTTATATCTGAGAAAACAAGTGAATTTCCACATAAATGTCTGGATGCATCAGAGTCAATAATCCACTTACTGTCAGTCGGATGAAGATGATTTCCGGTTGAATAGGCAACACCAGCTACAGGAGGAGTGAAACTCAAAGGACGAAGAGCTATCAACTCATCATATTCAGCACGACTTAGGGTGATACTACGATCACTTGCATAGATATTCTCTTGTACATTTGTTGCCTCGATAGTAGTAACATTTGCTTTAGGAGTATATGACTTTGATGAAGAAGAGGTTGGCCGACCATGCTTATCCCAACAACGATCTTCTAAATGTCCAGATTTTCCACAGAATGTACATTGAAGCTTTCCTTTGCCTCCCATACTACGTCCACGTCCTCGTCCTCTGATATTCTGAATATTTCCACGCCCATAACCAGATGAGACAACAAGAGCAAATGACTGAGTCACAGGCTGAGATTGTGGTAGAGAGATCGCAAGTCTACTCAGACGATTGTAAGCATCAGCAAGAGTGGGAACATCTGATCCAGTCAACATTTGAACTTTTGCAACAAAAAATTCTGAAGAAAGACCTGTAAGAAAACGAGCAACCATGGTTTGTTCTTGATGATCCTTGTGCTTCGAGCAGCAAAGAGGCCTGTGAGCATTAAGTCTTTGAAACGCAGCTTTGACAGAGGCATAGTATTGGGCCAATGTCTGATCTCCCTGCTGCAAATTATATATCTCCTGTTCAACTTGCAGGATACGACTCACATTAGTTTCTTGTGAATATGTATCACGAAGATTGTCCCACATCAGTTTGGCTGTATTATAATAGATCAATCCATCTGCAATATGGGGTTTGACACTATTCATGATCCATGACATAACTATGTCATTATCTTCATCCCAAGTAACATATTTTCCCAATTTTTCAGAGGGTTCGTCTTCCAATAGAATATGTTTTCGACGATGTCCAGATACCGACATCATAAAAGTTCTGGACCACCTGGCATAGTTGGTTTCATTCAACCTTACGGAAGAGCCGTACGAGAATGGGTTGGCAAAAGCTTTATAGTCCCCAATATGTTCCATTTTAGAATCACATTTCGAATTTTCAGCTATACTGCTCATTTGAACAAGTATTTAAGTAGAATTTTCCAACACTGTAAGGAATCAGCCCTGCTGTTTCAAAAAAAAAAAAACAGCCCACAACCAGCAGAGAATCACTCCTGCTGCTTTCACGACAGAGGGATAGCTTGAACTAACACAGCACGAAACAAAACTCGACACAGCAGGGAGTCACGGCCATTGCTGTACCCAAACACACCACGATAATATTCAGTTGCAACACAGATGATCATGACAACTGTTGTTCCCCAAATATATAAGGCATAACAACCAATAAGTCTTCAGAGGACAATTAAATAGATCAATCATATCTCGATCACACGCAACAAGCACAAGAAATAAATTTCAGAATCACGGCAAGCACTCAATCAACACAGAAAAAAAAATGAAAATCACGGCTGGCACGCAGCAGCACATAAACTTGCTGCGTGACCCAAATAGCAGGAACAACCAACAACACAAACAACACCGCAGTCACGGCAGGCACTCAACAACAGGAACACAACTCGTCAATGTCCAGGAAATCACGACAGGAGATCACGAAAAAAAAACTCCAGATTCCAAAATAAAAAAAAGGTTATGGCTCCAAGAAATCCTAGCTGGAAGCTTCATCTGTAGATCTGACAACAGATATGGGTAACATCCCAGATCTGTTATCAGATCTTCCACAATCGTTGAACAACAAACCTGATTTTCACGCAGTCGGGGTTTTTTTTTTTCGTTGGTGAAGATCAGTCCTCTCGTGATCACGCTCCCGAGATCGAGGGCTCTGATACCATGTAGAAGGAAGCAACCACCTGTAGAGAGAGAGAGAGGAGAGAGAGAGAGAGAGAGAGTCGGCTGCACAGAAAACTAATTTCGTTACTTTAGAATTAGGGCTTCTCTCTATATATTAAATAGAGAGAGGCTAAAAGGAAAAATTACAACTAAGTCCTTATGAAAACAAAAATTCAAAAAAAACCTCTAATGTAAAGAACTTAAACTAAAAACCACCTATTCTCAACAGACACGTTAGGTAAAAGAACCAAAACTCGCAAGATTCAGATATCCCAAGGAAAATCCGATACAAAACCCAAGCGTCCAGGACGTGAGCTAAGAGCAGTAAGAAGAAGTCTTGAAGCCATCTTGCAATCGCGCCATCGCCCGTAGTGTACCTAATCATCACCTGTACCCATAGAATGGGTTAGTTTCGCGAAAAACTAGTAAGTGCACAAGAGAGACTAACATGAAACTGAATTAAGTACATTTAATTCAGTAGGCTACGCAGTTTAAAACATATATGCAGTTAAACAGGTAAGCAATACAAGCATGTGAATAGTGTAAACGCGTAAGTAGTACAAGCGAATAAGTAATGCAAGCGAGTAAGGCGTGCAAGCGAGTCAGCGGTGCAAGCGCGTAAGTAGTGCAAACAGTAAGCAGTTCAAAACAAGTAAGCAGTTCAAAGCAAGTAAGCAGTGCAACTGACCAACGCAGCATACGATCCATTTGATCGTAGGCTGTGAACCACCACGCAACTAGCTTGTTATCGTTCTTAGAACGAGGTCTCTGCATCTAATCACCATCAGGACATCGTTTGTCACTCACTACTTCTAACAAACGCTTTATCCTGAACAACCTTAATCTATTCTCATCTCTCAAAACCTTACGCGGCCAACTGCCAACTGTTATGACTCACTAAGGCGTCATACTTTCTTAGAAAAGCTCACCCTTCCGTAGAAGGTCCAAAACATAATCACTAACTCAAATCGCTAACGATCTGATTCTCACATCTGAGTCCTGCATGTAATCATGCAAAAACAGAAAGCCAAAACTATGAATTCATAGTTGGCTATCACAAACAATCTCAGGAGATCGTCACAGCTCACCATAACTTTTTATGGTAAGCAAAAACACAAGATCCACGTCGGATCCCCTGCCTGCGAATGGCGACGACGAATGGCGACGACAGGGGGGCTCTGCCCCCCTGTCAGTCGACCCAATGAGAGAGAGGCTGGGGGGAGTCCCCCTGCCGACGACAGGGGGCTCAGCCCTCTGTCGGCCGATCCTGAGAAAGGCAGAGGGGTAACCCCCCTGCCGATGAGAGGCGACGGCAGGGGCATCTACCCCCTGTCAGTCGATCTCTCCCGGAGAAGAAGAAGAGGAGGCGGGAGAAAATAGGGGAGACGAAGAAGAGAAACGAAAGAGGAGCATACCTGGTGGTCGCCGGCGGCGGCAGCGTCGGCATCTGAGGCTGTCGGCTCTCTGCATCACACGGGATGAAGGCGGTGGCCGGCGGGAAGTCACCGGCGTCGGTGGCCGCAGGGAGGAACGAGGGGGAAAGAGGGAGTCGGTCGCGGAAGATAGACGAGAGGGGGGAAAGGAGGTTTCGAGAGCCTCCCCCCTTCGTCGCTGCATGCTTTTAAAAGCACGCAGCCGACCTACTTACCCGGGTCGGATCCGGGTCCGGATCCGGCCCGGATCCATTTTTTTTTTTGACTTTTACAAATTGAAAACAAATGAAATTTGTCATCAAAGATCATGTCCTTGGACTCTCCAACAAAATGGTCTAGCCGAAAGAAAGCATAGACACATTTTGGAAACCACTAGGACACTTCTTATTTCCAAAGAAATTCTAAAGAATTTTTGGGCCGAAGCCGCTTTAACTTCAACTTACTTGATAAATAGAATGATATCTTCATCCTTACAAAATACATCTCTATATAAAAAATGATTTGAAAGAACACCTGATTTCAATAGATTAAGATTTTTTGGGTGTAAATGTTTTATTCTTACACATAAAAGAGATAAATTATCTCCTAAAGCTATTGAATGTGTTTTCTTAGGATATGATGAAAATCAAAAGGGTTTTAGATGCTTCGACCTTAAAATTAACAAACTATATGTGTCTAAAAATGTAACCTTTTTAGAAAATGAAAATGGTTTTGAGAAAACTAAAGATATTGACGAAAGCGAATAACCTTTCTTATTTGATCTTCTCTCACAAGAAGATGTGACTCCTCAAGAAGAGAAAATCTCTAATGATTTATTGAATGATCTAGAGGATATTCCTCTTAACAATATTGAAAATAAAAGTTATAGACCTATCCAAACCTATGTTAGGCGTGGTCAACAAGTTCTCGTGAGTGCGTTAGAAAAATACTCTCAAGGGTCCAACATAGAAGAAACCTCTTTAAGGAGATCCAGCCGAATCTCCAATCCTCCTAATAGGTTTGTTTCCTATGAGTCTCTAACACCAACGTATAGAGTGTGTCTAATTGCGTTACACTCTTTTCATGAACCTTTAACTTATAATGAAGCCAAAAACATTCCCAGTGGGTTGAAGCCATGAACTTAGAACTTAGTGCCCTTGAAAATGCAAAAACTTGGGAAATAGCCTCTTTACCCACTGGAAAGAGATCTATTGGATGTAGATGGGTCTTCAAAATTAAGATTAAAAGTGATGGGTTATTAGAATGCTATAAAGCTCCAGTTGGTAGCAAAAGGATACGCTCAAGAATACAGTATAGACTATGAAGAAACCTTCGCTGTAACACCCCAATTTTTGTAACCCGAAAAATAGTGGATTTTTTTTTTTGAAATACATTTAAATCTTTTAGCAGTTAACAGCGGAAAAACACATTGGGTACAAAACTTGGCATGCTACTACATATGAATGCTTGCAAACATATAATTGTGGAATTTAAAATTTAACAACTAATTAACCATGCATGAAATAAAATCAAAGTTCCACAATATCCAAAATTAATCACATTTGTCCTTGAATTGAATTAAAATAAAATCAGAGTTCAAAATCCATGAAGCAGAGGAAAGATAGACTCAGTCCCCATCGCAACCTTCCGCCTTCGCACGTAAGTACCTACTCTTCACCTGAAAAATATTAAACCATATAGGGTCAGACAAAACATGTCACAGTAGAGTGAAATATGCTAAACTTGTAAAACAGAATTACAAGACAAAGATTTCAATAGAGATTTCATGGTTTAACATTTAATTTAACTTAAACTATCATACAACTAATCATGCATGTTTAGAATTTTCACATTTAACAGAAAAACATTAATCCATACATTCAAAATACAAAATGCATGAACAAATAATATACATGACTTACCATACGCAGAAGCCCTTCAATGCATGCATATTTTTTTATCTTTAATTATATTTTCTTAATTAGATGATGCATGCGATGCCAAATTAATGCACACACCATTTAAGTTATCACTTCTTAGCCCTGCTGATACGACGCCGACAGACATTCTCATATCAGGACCATAACACATGACGTGTTTTATATATAGGGGTGACTTTAGCCTGGCTAGGTCCATTCACTAAGACGGGGTGAGGGACGTTAATACAAGAGAGATTCCCAACACCTTTTGTAAAACCCGCATTTAAAAAAAAAAAAATTATCGGACCGGGGCCGGGTCGGGTCCGGACCCGACCCGGGCCCATCGTCGTTGGGGTTTTAAAAAAACCCGACACAAGAGAAAGGGTTTTGAGAAAACCCTTTCTCCTGTGCGCTGCACCCCCCCTCACCGCGCCTTCGACCCGATAAGGGAAACCCATCAGGGTTTCTCCTTTTGTCGCCCCTCCCCGAGCTCTTTAAGAGCGTTACGGGAGGGGAGGATCGATGCCCCGCCCCCCTTCTCGTTCCCTGCAGGCGACAACCTCGCCGGCAACCCTACCGACGCCTCCTTCTGTTGGTCCGATCGCCGCCGCCGCTGCGACCACCGCCGACGACCTCGAAGGTATGCTTTTCCCTCTTCTCCTCCCTTCACCTCTCTCTGTTATCTCGTCGGAAGGCACGACAAGAGGCCGATGGCCCCTGCCGTGCCCTCCCTCTTCACCCCCTCGCCCCGATCTCTCTCTCTCTCTCTCTCTCTCTCTCTCTCTCTCTCTCTCTCTTCGGCAGGGATTTGTCCCCCTGCCATCGTCCTTTCGCCGGACGGCAGGGGCTCGGCCCCTGTCGATTTCTGTCGTCGGTAGGGGCTCGACCCCTGCCGATTCGCTGTCGTCGGCAGGGGCGCGACCGCTGCCGTTTCAGTGCTGTCAGCAGGGGCGCGACCCCTGCCGCTTTAGTGCTATCGGTAGGGGCTAGCCCCCTGCTGCTTCGCTACCGTCGGCAGGGGTGTGACCTCTGCCGCTTCAGTGCTGTCGGCAGGGGCTAGCCCCCTGCCGCTTCGCTGCCGTCGGCAGGGGTGCGACCCCTGCCGCTTCAGTGCTGTCGGCAGGGGCTAGCCCTCTGCCGCTTCGCTGCCGTCGGCAGGGGTGCGACCCCTGCCGCTTCAGTGCTGTCGGCAGGGGCGCGACCCCTGCCGCTTCAGTGCTGTTGGCAGGGGCTAGCCCCCCGCCGCTTCGCTGCTGTCGGCAGGGGCTAGCCTCCTACCGTTTCGCTGTCGTCGACAGGGGTGCAACCCCTGCCGCTTCAGTGCTGTCGGCAGGGGTGCGACCCCTGCCGCTTCAGTGCTGTCTGCGGGGGGCTCGCCCCCTGCCGCCTCGCTGTTTTTGACAGTGGCTCATTCCCTGTCGCTCCGTTGTCGTCGACAGTCGGGGGATCACTCCCTGCCACCTAATCCTACCCTTGCCACCTAATCCTACCCTTGCCCCCGTCTCACCATTAATTATATTAGCATAATTGAATATTTCACACTCTTGCAAATTTTTGCAACAGGTCCCGTTCGTGTTCCGCGGCCCGACTCTCGTATTATCCTCACGCATAGGCGTACGCGGTTGCATAACATTCTGAGGTAGGGTAAAGTCGCACAAAGGGCAATAAATGAACCTATTTAAGTTGAAATAATTAAGATGCCCATGCTAGACATGCTTAGAGTTATATTGCTTCTGCATTGCGTATTTTCTTGTTTGTATGCTCATGGGTTGAGGTACAAATTTAATTCTTCGATCATTATTTTGCATAGTTGCTTATGAGTTTGAGGTGTGGTTTCGTACTTCGTGCAATACCTATGCCCTTGTTTGCTTGCATATATTTTTGCCTGCACGTTTCTTTTGAGTGAGGTACAACTTTGTGTCTCATGTATTACTTATGACCTTATGTGTTTGCCTATCTAAGTGGTCAAGTTATGGTTTTGGTACCTCGTGGGTTACTTATGTGCTTTTCGCTCGATGTGCGGCATCGCAAGTCGAGAGTTGCTTGTCGTCATGTTATAACCTGCATATGCTCACACTCATGGTAAATATGTACTTACATAAATGTAGTCTTATGCCTATCCTGTTATCACTTGTTTTCAAAGCACTAGAAGTTGCACTTGTGCGCTATAGTTCTTTTAAAGAGGATTTCCTTCTGCAAACCCAGGGCTCTTCAAAATACACAACTTTTGTAAAGTTAAGTTTTAAGTCCTGTCGGATTTCGAAGTCACATATAGGCCCTCCTAGGTCTACACACTTGGGAGAAATATTTTATAACCCCGATTCGAGTTGCGACCCAATTCGAATAACCCCGATCAGGGGCATGAGCCTATGGATGAGTGAGGTTCTGTTGAAGGACTCATTCTTTATTTATCAATCTAGTGTCGCATGTCGATACTAAGATAAATTTTGGATGCAAGATTGATAGTGATGTGCCTTGTGTGAATGACTTAATGTGGCATTATGGCTTTTAAGGATGAATCATGCCAAATGAGTACTCCTATATTCTTTGGATTGTTATGAAGTTGTGTGTTGGGTATTCCTTTTGAGAAGCCCACACACCTCCCTTGTTCAGTATAACGTACTTTTAGACATGCACAACATGTTAAGTATTTTGTTGATCGGACGAGAGATCCGAGACGACCTTGCGTCATGAGATATGCAAGATATTGTTGAAGTGAATTCAAGACTTATCTTGCCAAACTGTGTTGTATTGATTCTTTTGTAGATAATATCTATTGGGGTTTCTTTTGTGGAACCATTTCCCTTTCATCGTAGTCGTACTTTTGACAAGTACGATCGTACTTTTTGACAAGTACGTCTTCTTACGTTGCGATGATTGGATGAGTAGGTTGTGGCAACCTCGATGAGTTCAAATAACAAAATGTTGTGATCACCTAAATAAGTGATGTTTCTGCCTTCACCGGCAAGATACTCGAATTGGTCGAAAGGCCAGAGTATGTAGAATGGGTCTTCAGTTAACTACCCCTGATGTACTCATTCGAACCGCTGACTCCTGTCAGGAGAGAGGACGGAAAGGTATAAAAACTTCGATGGACAAGCCATTAATGGCAGTTACGAGCAAAAGACTCGGCTTCCCCAGTCATCGGAGTTAGGGGAAGGGGACTACCATAATTATCCTAGGTAGTAGCTCTCCATGTTTGGGATGCATCCATTGTTTATGCTGCTTTGGGGATTTCTCTCTTGGTCACCGACCGTCCCCTTAGGTGCGGACTCAGTCAGCTATCCGGGTTATCATAAAATACATAGCATAATAAACCCCCGGATCAGTCTAGGCTGTTTCTAGAGTCGTGCCTTGTGCGTACCCACTTGGCCAGTTAATATCGAAACATAATTTAAATCCGATCACACAATTTGTTGAGTTATGCACGTATGAAAGCTATAGCATGTAACATGTTTCAATACTTATGGAATTGTGTGTGTGGTTGATGTAGCATCGTATTTTGCTAGTTAAATTGCTTATGCAGTGCTTTGCTTATAATAATTAGCCTACTTGTGCCAGTGAAATGCTTGTAATAGTTTTAACATTTTGCTCATGATAGTTGCTCCATGAATCTGTTGAAATTAAATTGCTATTTAATTGCCTGTCTACTTGACATATTAAATTATTCTGCTTAACTATGTTCTATATTGTCCCGCCTGTGCACCTACCAGTTTTTAGTGAAACTGACCCATTTTATGGGCAGGTTTTGGATAGGTAATATAGTCTGCGATGACACGATGGCGTGATGAGATCAAGATAAAGCTCTTTCCCTGACGTTTCGCTCCTGAGGACATGTTGGTAAATTTGGTATAAAGGGTATTCCAAAATTTCTCTTTTTATTAAACCTTGAGTTACTAAAGCTGTTTTAGTAAACTTCTTCTCGGTTTCAACAAACAAATTCTCTATCATTGAAATTGCATTTCAAAACCATTTGATTTCAATAGTTGTGCAGAATTTGGCAAAGAAAAGTTTACGCTGTAATGCGCTCAAGGTCCATTGACTTGTGGTTTTAAAAATATCATTTTCCGCTGAAGTACTATTTAAACTCTGATTATTGTATGATTTCAAAGCTTTCTAAACTATTCTAAAAGTTACAAGTCCTGGATTTTTGGGGCGTTACACCTTTCAACCCGATGCATCAGTTTTTTTCTTATGAGTACTTGAACCTCTACGCTGCAGTCTAATGCAGAGGTTTTCTCTATAAAATCGTGGGTGGGGAGGAGCAACCTTCCGTGCCCGTAACAGACTTGCCCCACGAAGTTGTGTATCACTTGCTACTCTCCCAGCAAGTACCTTGAGTTTTAATGTCACATGATTACTTGATTACAGTCTTACTTTTCATGCAGCATTAACTTAAACTACTTTATGATTGTGGATGCATTTTTATAAAGCAGTGCAAAGATTCACTTAATACGACTTGTAATCCGAACTTGAGCACATGCGAGGTATGAATATCTTACTTGTTTTTACACACCACATAGCACATGTACATAGCAAATTCAATAAAAATAATATGTATATGAACATCCACATCGAAGTAACAGTCATATCATCATGATAAGTACGCATACATATAACCCACACATTTTCAGAAAATTAAAACATGACTTGCATTCATTGGATCCTTAGATCCTTGATTTTAACCGTGTAAACTTTTATTAACAGTTCATGCCATAATCATATAAATTTATCGTAAAATTAGACCTGCATAATCATTCACATAATGCATGCTAATTAAATGAAGAAATTGCATAAAGACATATAAATTATGCATCTTTTGAGCCTTGGTCTATGAATTTGCCCTAATTTTACCAATTTCTTAACTCTGCACAACTGGTACAGAACTCACAGAAAATTTTTGGATCGATGAACAGAGCTGAAATTTCTACAGTATATAGAAAATTTTGTTAGTTGTCCATAGCTACAAACCGTTTGTAAAAACTCCTTCGTATGAGGGAGTTATGAATGTTTTACTACAGACCTATCAGTTTTTGTTCCGACTGTCACAGGGACGTGCTCGGTCTATGAACAGAGCCCAAATTTTTACAGTAGATGTGAAATTGAGTTAGCTTTCCAACGCAACAATCTGTTCGTCAAAACTCCTCTGGACGAGGGAGAAACAACCGTTTTATTGAACGGAGGTCAAGCCGGAGACCTTGAATTTCCGAGATTTACATTCGGGTGAGCCAAACCGAGTCACCCGAATCTCAAAATAATCAAAAGAAATTAAGCAAAACACATGAAATAAAATTCAGAAAAATCCACAAAATTCACAGATGGTTAAACAAATAACAATCTATCAGAAAATATAAAATCTTGCATGAATCAACCTACGAAATTTACTTTTTTGATGAATTTACCATATTCTTTTATGAGAAACCTAATTTTTGCTAAAATCACAATATCCCTAAATTTCGACCATAGAAAGCCCTAACATTTTTTTCAGTATGTCTACAATAACATATTCTATCAACCCAAACCAACATTTGCATAAAAATCATGGCATAAATCAAATACTAACTATTTTCACAAATCTATTTTCGGGGAAACCGATTTTTATGAAAAACCCAATTTCAAAAAGGGTTTTCTTTAGGGAAAAACGTGTTTTTGCCATGGATTATTAGATATGAGTCAAACCCACGGTTAGGAGGGTTTGATCATGATCTAAACTCATGAAGTATTGAAATCCATGCCAAGAACTCCGTTCTTGCAAGAAAAGCATAGAAACCCTACCTTTTGTTAAAGAAAACGTTTTTTGATGGTTAGATGGATCTTTTTGCTCGATCCTACCGATCAGCTCCTTCTTCCAGCAAAGTGGGGACCTTAGATCACCTGCCCACACCCCTTGAAGTCTGGATCTTGAACTAAAGAATCAAAGAACCCTAAAAAAAAAGGGAAAAGGAAAGGGAAAGAGAGGGGAAAGAGAAGAGGGTTTTTGGGGGAGAGAGAAAAAGCTCTAAAATTTTTCAGCCCAAAATGAGGGGGGCGTGAGCTATGAGAGGATTCTATAACCCCTCTTGAGTTAGGTAATGGGCTGGAATTAATTCCAGCCCATGATCAATATAAGGAAAGTCATTTGGAGCCCTTGATCTCCACTTTGACTATTCAAGCTTTAAATAAGCTTGAATTTCACAATTTTTTTTAATTTAAAGCTTGAAGTAGGATGCCACATAGGATGGGACGGTCCACCTATGGACTCCTACTGAACTATAAAATATGTTTAATTTATGGGAAAATCTATTATATTAAATCATAATTAACTAATTGTTAAATTCCAATTAAAATTGTTTTTGTTCTATATGACCACAAATCATGTGAAAATGTAAAGGAATTGAATATAAGCTAATTCCAACTTATTAAGCATATTAATATGTATATTTTTACAATCTACTTTTGTTAATTTACTTCATTTAAATAGATTTCCTTAAAAGAAAAATCAAATTTTTCTTTTTAAGAGAAACATTTTCCTATGGTAATCACTTAAGATTTTCTC
The DNA here is from genome assembly GCF_984573655.1 of Nuphar pumila. Taxonomy (NCBI): domain Eukaryota; kingdom Viridiplantae; phylum Streptophyta; class Magnoliopsida; order Nymphaeales; family Nymphaeaceae; genus Nuphar; species Nuphar pumila. The sequence continues at coordinate 24,955,913 of NC_143259.1, read as the reverse complement.
TAATATCCAAAACGTGTAGGGTTTATATTTACTTCATTTTAACCTAATTAAACCCCTTAAGCCTTACAAATATACTCAAACATTCATTTTTAAAGAAATTAGGATTTTATATTGGCACGAAATTCAAGAATTTCACAATATTATAGAAAAAGAACTTAGAAATTTTCGGATATTACGTTCGCTCCCGTAGCTAGGATGACTAGTATTAGGACTCTTATTGCGGTTGCGTCAGTTAAAAAATGGCCTATTTATCAATTAGATGTTAAGAATGCATTCCTAAATGGTGAATTAAATGAAGAGGTTTATATGGATCCTCCACCAGGAGTATGTATTGGTGAAAATAAAATTTTCCAACTTAAAAAGGCATTATATGGGTTAAAGCAAGCTCCAAAGGCTTGACATGATAGATTTAGCAATGTAATGACAAGTTTGAATTTTCGCTCATGCTATACTGACACTGCCTTGTTTGTGAAAAGTCCAGGGTCTTCAGTAGTTATTCTACTACTTTATGTTGATGATATGATCGTCACTGGAAGTGATGAGCAAGGAATCAATGATATTAAGAAAGTTTTAAAAGAAAATTTTGACATGTCTGACCTTGGTTTCTTAAAATATTTTTTAGGAATTGAAGTAGCGTACTCTCTCCGAGGGTACATTCTCTCGAGGATCCTACTCCCTACCGCCAACTTGTTGGGTCTCTGACCTACTTATCCATCACTCGGCTAGACATAGCTCATGCAGTTCACTCAGTCAATCAGTTTCAACATGCACCTACAACTGTGCACATGAGTGCAGTCTTAAGGATAGTTAGATACATCAAAAACACCATAACTAAGGGAGTTTTTCTTTCCTCTTTGTCATCACTTGATTTAATTTCTTATACTGATGCTGATTGGGGAGGAAATCCCAATGATAGAGTCTCAACTATCGGTTTTTGTGTTTTTTTAGGTGACTCTATGATTTCTTAGAGATGCAAGAAACAACACAAAGTATCATTGTCCTCAACAGAAGCGGAGTATCGTGCAATGACCACTACAACCATGGAACTTGTGTGGCTTAGAAGTCTTCTCAGTGATATGGGCATAGTCATCTCTACTCCTTCGAAGATGTGTTGTGACAACAAAAGCGCAATCTATTGTGAAAATATCTCAAAAATGAGATAAAGTGTGCGATAAGCACAACACCACCAATGTGCACAAATGCACAAGAACACCTAGAACAAATGTACACAAAGGTACAATAAAGAAACTCAAATGCACAAAGGCATACAAAATATAAAGAATTTTATTGAGAAGAATGGAGAACAAAAGCTCCAAGAAGTGCATTTTACAAAGGGGGAACTCCCCTATTTATAAGAGGAAAAGGAGCCTTGGAGGGGCTCCACTAGCTGTTGGAGCCCCTCCAACGGTTAGAATTCTAACCGTTGGAGAGGCTCAACAGCTAGTGTTGAGCCCTCCAAGTTGACTTTGAGTCAACAAACAAAAAGACAAAAACTGAAAAGAAAAAAAGAAAAAGAAGAAAAGTAAAAAATACAAAAAGAATTACAACATATTCATAATTATGAATATGCGCAAAAGAGAAATGACTAAAATACCCTTGCGAGTTTTATAAGAAAAAAAGAAACATATATATTTACATATATATATAAAGATAGATACATATACATATATACATAATGTATATATGTATATGTATCTCTCTTTATATATATATGTAAATATTTACATAAAGAAAGATACATTTTAACACCCTCTCTCAAACTTAGGGCACAATGACCGAAAGTTTGCTAAGGAGAAAGTGGAATCTTGGAGAGCAAAGCGCCTTGGTGAAGAAATCTGCCAACTGATATTCTGAAGTTACTTAAGGAAGATCGATGACTTTTTGTAGATATGCCTCTCGGACATAATGGCAGTCCATCTCAATATGCTTTGTCCGCTCATGAAACGTGTGATTCTTAGCAATATAGATTGCACTCTTATTATCACAACACAACTTTGTGGGTTTTTGAATTAGAATCCCCATGTCTTGCAGCAACTGATGAATCTAGACAATCTCCATAGTTGTAGACGCCATGACTCGATATTCTGCTTCGGTGGATAATAGAGACACCTTCTGTTGTTTCTTACATCTCCATGAGATCGGGGATTCACCTAAAAAAATGCAAAAGCCTGTAGTGGAGTGACGATTATTTGGGTTACCTCCCCAATCAGAGTCAGTATATGCAATTAAATTCAACTCAGAAGATGAGGAAAGGAAAACTCCCTTGTTTAAAGTTCCCTTTAAGTATCTGACAACTCGGAGAACGGCACTCATATGAACGGATGTAGGAGCATGCTGAAATTGGCTTGCAGTATGCACGACATGAGAGATGTCCGGCCTTGTGATGCTAAGATACATTAGAGATCCCACAAGTTGCCGATAGGGGGTAGGATCCTCCAAAAGTTTCCCATCATCGATCTTAATTTTTGATCCCATAATTTCAGGGGTCTCACAGATTTTATCATCAGTAATACCTGATCTGTCAAGAATCTCACAGGCAAGTTTAGTTTGAGACAAAAAATAGCTTTTATGAGAGTAGACAACCTCGATACCAAGAAAGTAAGTCAGATACCCCAGGTCTGACATTTCAAACCTTTCTTTTAAGGTGGTTTTAATGTTTCTGATGCCCTTTATGTCACTACCTGTTATCAACATATCATCAACATACAACAGTAAAATCATAATTCCTGCATCAGACTTTTTGATGAACAGAGCAGTGTCATGAACAGAGCAGTGTCAGTGTAGCATGAGGAAAAACCATTTTGAACCATCACATCATTGAATCGATCATACCAAGCCTTAGGGGCTTGTTTTAAACCATAAAGCGCTTTTTGCAAACGAAGGACTTTCCCCTTTGGTACGTTCATACCAGGAGGAGCATCCATGTAGACTTCTTCATTAAGGTCCCCATTTAGAAATGCATTTTTAACATCCATTTGGTAAATATTCCATTTTTTAATAAATGCAATGGTGATCAAACACCTTACAGTAACCATTCGTGCAACAGGAGCAAAGGTTTCTTCGTAATCGATGCCGTATTCTTGACTATATCCTTTTGCGACAAGACGGGCTTTATATCTTTCGAGAGTGCCATCACTCTTGGTTTTGACTTTAAAAACCCATCTACATCCTATTGTTTTCTTTCCGTCTGGAAGACATTGAAAAACCCACGTTTTGGCTTTGTTGAGGGCTCTAAGTTCTTTGTCCATGGCATCCCTCCATTCTATCATTTCCTTAGCTTCTTTAAAATTTCTAGGTTCTTGATATGAGTGAATGGCACTAAGACATGCCCTATGCTTTGGAGAAAAAGACTCATAGGATATAAATCTAAAAGGATTTTTCCTAGATCTTTCAGTTCTTCGAGAGTTGTTGGAAGATTCACTAAGGTCACTATATTTCTCTATTGCACTTCTAAAAGTGCTTTTATCTCTATGAGTATAGGTAATTGGTTCATTTATCATTTCTTCTTCATCATGAATGGTTTGAGGAATACTTTCACTTATATCCTCATTCTCATTTAATTCATCATCGCTAAAAAAATCTTCATTTCTAGATAATAGTTCAAACAAAAAAGAATAATCGGCATTATCGTCATGAGTTTTGTGTTCTTCAAAACCACTTATGTTTTCTAAAAAGGTTACATTTCTTGAAACATATAGTTTATCATTCGTAATATCATAACACCTAAAACCTTTTTGGGTTTCCGAATATCCTAAAAACGCACAAGGAATAGCTTTGGGAGATAATTTATCATTCTTATCGGTGAGAACAAAACATTTACAACAAAAAATTCTTAACCTATTGTAATCGGGTTCCTTTTTATACAAGATTTCATATGAAGATATTTGATTCAAGTTTTTGAATGGAAGTCGGTTGATGAGATAAACCGATGCAAGAGCCGCTTCGGCCCAAAATCTTTTTGGAATTTTTGAGAAATTAGCAAAGTTCTTGTAGTTCAATTGTGTCTATGTTTTCGTTCGGCCAACCCATTTTGTTGGGGAGTTTTGGGACAAGACCTTTGATGAACAATCTCATTATTTTCAATATAACTTTTGAAATCATTTGAGAGATATTCTCCCCCGGAATCGGTTCTAAGAATTTGTAATTTACTATTGAATTGATTTTGTATTAACATGTGAAAAACCTTAAAAGTAGAGAAAACCTCATGTTTATGTTTGAGGAAGTATATCCAACTATACCTTGAAAAATCATCCACATAAATAACATAATACGAAAAACCTCCTTTAGACACAACGGGTGCCGGTTCCCAAACATCCGAATGCACAATTTCGAAAGGCTTAGTTGAAAACATAGTTCTTTGTCCAAAAGGTAAGCTTCTCATTTTACCAAGAATACAATCATTACAATTGAAATTGTCTTTACATAAGGTTTTAGCAAAATGTAAATACGAAAGCTTGACAATATTTGGATGCCCAAGGCGTTTATGCCAAACATTTATATTCTTATGTTGGGCAACATTACAAAAAGAGGTTTTTGGAATTTGAAGAAATTCCATGAGATAAAGATCTCCCTTCCTAGAGCCTTCCCCAATCAACTTCCCGAACCGGCGATCCTATATCCAACATTTATTTGATGAGAATTTGATATCACACTCATGATCCGATAGTTGAGAGACGGAAAGCAAATTTAAATTTAGTTTTGGTATAAATCTAACTTTTGGAATAAAAAAACCTTGTCTTTCAAAATCACCAATTCCTTTTATTTCAAGAGAAGCCCCATCCGCGGTGGAGACAAAAGAGGGTGACAAATTTTTTGAGTATTTAGAAAGTGAAAAAACATTTGGAGTCATATGAAAGGATGCACCCGAGTCTAAGAGCCAAAGAGTCTTACTGGGAGGAGAGAAGGTGGTCATGGCGGCTCCGGAAACGGATCCCTTGAGGAGTGGTTGAAGAGCTTCCATGATTTGATTGAGAGACAAAGTAGCATGATTGGAAGTAGAAGGACCTTCCTCGAATGATTGGAAAGTAGTAGACATAGCCACCATCTTCTTCTATTTAGGGCATACCGGTTTAATGTAACCCGGTTCTTTGCAAAAATGGCATATGATCTTACTATAATCTCTTCTTCCATAATGCCCACCATTTTCTCTTCCTCCTTGATTTTTGTTAAAATGAGGGGGTTTATAGGTTTTAACATTGTTCCCCGGTCTTGAGACGGCATAAGCACCCTCATCCTCATCTTTAGAGGGAACGGCCAACACACTTAGATTGGTTTTATTCATTCCCAATCTAGTTTCTTCTCCACTTAATTTGGTAAGCACATCTTCCAAAGGAGAGGAAGAGAAAGAAGATAAGAGAGAGGATCTAGTTTGTTCAAACTCGGGTCTAAGCCCATTTAAAAAGTTAAAGAAATGATCATCTTCTAATTGTTTGGCCCTCAATTCAATAGCCTCACCACTCCATTTAGGTTCTTGGAGGGCAAGCTCATCCCAAATAGTGGATAACTCGGCGAAATACTCTCTTACGGACATTTCTCCTTGTTGAAGGGTTAAAGCCTTCTTTTGGAGATAGTATTTATGGGACAAATCTCTTGAAGTATACATTCTTTCAAGATATTCCCATACTTGATATGCCTTTTTGAACTTTAGAATGTTGGCATTAATTTTGGTCTCAACCGAAGAGAAGAACCATGAGAGTATTTTGTATTTTTTCATTTCCCACTCTTCATGCTTCTTATTGTAATCTTCAAAAGCCTTTTCTCTTTCTTCTCCCTCAAGAACCTTGATCTCCCCTCTCTCAAGGGTAGTAATTTTTGGTTCGGGGTCGGGAATAGTTCCTTGAACATATCCCCAAAGACCCTTTCCTTTTATATGGGCCTCCATATTCCCGGCCCATACATGATAATTCGTTCCATTCAATTTGAAGCCAAGAGAGAAGTGAGAATCCTTTTCGCCCATTAGAGAGGATACAAAGAGAAATAAATGCGTACCACAATGCGAAATGAGTCCCTTCTTGATGTAGGAAGCTTCTAAAATATAGAATGAAGAGCCGAGTCTTCACTCCAACCACCACAACTTAATGGCACGCTTTACGAGGTACTCCAACGAAGAGAGAAAAAAGCACGATCTTCTTTTCCTTTAAGCCTAGCTCTGATACCATGTGAAAATATCTCAAAAATGAGATAAAGTGTGCGATAAGCACACCACCACCAATGTGCACAAATGCACAAGAACACTTAGAACAAATGTACACGAAGGTACAATAAAGAAACTCAAATGCACAAAGGCATACAAAATATAAAGAATTTTATTGAGAAGAATGGAGAACAAAAGCTCCAAGAAGTGCATTTTACAAAGGGAGAACTCCCCTATTTATAAGAGGAAAAGGAGCCTTGGAGGGGCTCCACTAGCTGTTGGAGCCCCTCCAACGGTTAGAATTCTAACCGTTGGAGAGGCTCAACAGCTAGTGTTGAGCCCTCCAAGTTGACTTTGAGTCAACAAACAAAAAGACAAAAAATGAAAAGAAAAAAAGAAAAAGAAGAAAAGTAAAAAGTACAAAAAGAATTACAACATATTCATAATTATGAATATGCACAAAAGAGAAATGACTAAAATACCCTTGCGGGTTTTACAAGAAAAAAAGAAACATATATATTTACATATATATATATATATATATATATATATAAAGATAGATACATATACATATATACATGATGTATATATGTATATGTATCTCTCTTTATATATATATGTAAATATTTACATAAAGAGAGATACATTTTAACATCTATATCACAAGCAATCACACCTTCCATGAGCGTACTAAACACAACGAGATGGACTGTCATTACGTTCGTGATTAATACCTAAGCAGAACCATAACACTGCCTTACGTTACATCCGAGTACCAGTTGGCAGACTTCTTCACTAAAGCCCTTGCTGCTCCTCGTTTTATGTTCCTTCTCAACAAGCTTTCGGTTATATCCCTGTAAAGCTTGAGGGAGGGTGTTAAAATACATGTAATCAATATATATATATATATATATATTCAATCATACTCGATAAGGGTATTCCTGTAATTCTGTCCAATAGGAACATTGTAGTCTTTTTTCATTTTTGTTTTTCTTTTCTCATATTTTTTTATTTTTTTTTATTTTCTTTTTTCTAAAAATGCATTTAATGCATTCACATTGGGGGTCCCAACTAAGAGTCGTTGGGCCCCCAACGACACCTTGTTGGGCCTTCCAATGTGGTCTCTCTCTCTTACTTTTTTCCCTCTCTCACATTCCTTCTTGCCTATAAATAAGTGGGGTATCCTCCTTTGTAAAGCATTGGCTTTTTCAAGCCCTTTCTTGCATTTATAAGAATTTATGTTTGCAAGCCATTGTTGGCTTTTGTGTATGTCCTTTTTGGACTTGTTCTTTTGCTTTTTATATGTGAATGTCCATTGTAGGACATTGTTTTCATTTTCGCATATTTCATTACACCAGGTCAGCCCCTACTGAGCCTCTCGAAACCTGAAATATCAACGAAAAGAATGCTGCAACTGTGCAAGAAATACACATACTCATTTACGAGTAGGAATGCGTATGCACAATTATGACCACACATGCATGAATATACCTATTTTTCATTCGGCCAACATGATTCCAAACATATAAGCATGCATTCACAGACTTACATAACAATAGGTATGTGTCTCAAAACTTCGCATAAACATACATGACCTTTACCTTAGGTGATTCATGGAAAAATAAATTTACCATGGAACAAACACTTAATATACCACTTTTATCATGAGCAGAAACTCTGGTTTATCATGAGAACAAAATATATACAGAAAATTTTAACTATGTGTAAAATAAATCCAGATTCTTTCCAAGATTTTAACTATGCTAAATGTGGGCCAAATTTGCATATGTTTCAAGTATGGAAAATCCGCCACCGATTTAGGAATCCATGGTGCAAAATAAGATACATATATGAATATATACATTAATATATATCGTTTTTTCCAAAACAAACCCCGAAGAAGAGAAACATAAAACCCATGTTAGAGTAACTATCCAGATTTACTCTTTTCCCATGGTTTTCACTAAAATATTGCATGTAATACAAATCCATATTTTTTTTCTTATTCGAAACAAGAGAAAGACCCGTACCTTACTCAAAGATTGAAAAGAAACAAGGAAATAATGGTGGAAACGACGGATGATCGGAGAAGAAGCTCCCTTCTTCTTCTTCTTCCTCTCTTTTGCTCTCCTTTTCTCTCTCTCTTTTTTCCCTTCTCTTTTTTTTTTGACCTATTTATAGAGCTCTAGGGGGGGGGGGGGACGCCCCCTCCTTTTCCAGCCCCTTCTAGATGGACTGGAGAAGAGAGTCCAACCCCATATCGGTTCTCTTCTCTCTTTAGAGTTTCAAAATTTTTAAAATTCAAGTTGACTTTTCAAAGTTTTATTTTAAATGGATTCTAAGTCTCTCAAACCTTCTAGATGCTTCTAGGTGTGTTTAAGGGCTCTACTAAGAGTCCTAAACAAATATCAAAATAAATTTTTGAAATTAAATTAATTAATTAATTATTTAAAATTAAATAATAAATAAATTTTCAGAAGCTTCCAAAAGTTGCCAAATTAACTTGGGAGTCTTCTTAACATTAATTAACTCCAGTTTAAAGGTTTCTAATGAATTTAAAGTTGGAAAAATCGTTGGGCATGAATTTAGATCTTGATCCAGATCCAAATTCATCTAAAAAAATCCAAATGGGTCTTGGAATGGATCAAATCCAGATTAATATGGGTGTTGGATAGAGTCCAAATCCATCAGATCCGGATCTGAACCGACAAACTGCTCCTTTTTCGAAAAATGCGATTTTGGGCCAACCGTAGGCCGAATCAAGAAAACTAAAATATCGTTACACTCAGAATTTTGAGACGCATCCAACGATATATAACTCGAATTTCGCTTCTGAAATTCGCTCGAAAATAACCCGAATTTTGCTTGAATTTAAAGGTAAAAAATAAAACTTTTTCTTATGTTTTAAGTGGCTCGTTTAGGCCTTGACAATGAGACCTGGGCCAAGCTCAGACTCTAAAGCATCGGCTTAAAATCGAGAATCTACCGATTTTTCTTCTATACTTAGCCAAATTTTTAAAAATCTCAAATTTTATAAGTATGAAAATACGTGATATTACACCCAAGGCTAGAAAAAAGAGAAAAAAGAAAAAAACAAAAAAGAAAGGAAAAAGTATAAAAAAAAGTACAATCATATTCCAAGTGGAATATGCGTAAAATGTAGAAAGACAGATTTACCCCTAACAGGTATTACAAAAATTATACATAATATATATATATATATATATATATATATATATATATATAATATATGTGTATGTATGTATATATATTTAGATTAAATTTTAACAGTGACTATTTTTATTGATATTCATTTGAATAATGTTCTCAAACTCTAGTTATTTTAGTTGGTTGATGGTTAATATAAGATCCCTTGTGGTTTGGATTGTGTTATGTCTGTAAGGCCCCGGATCTCTGGGTATGGTTTCCCTAATTGTTTAAAAAAAAAATCACTTTTCAACGAGGATGAGTTGGTGTCGTTACAATAATTGTATAATAACATATTAATGGCCAAGCTTAAATTAGCCTTAATGAGTTCATGCTTAGTGCTTGGGCTTGGCTTGTTTAAGCAAACAAGCCTAATGGACTTGGGCTTTGCCCATTTGTGTATAGGATCATTTTACCACCATGCATTCAAGAGCTAAGCTCAAGCTTTCATTAAATGCTTGGCTCCATCTGCATCCGTTCTCTTGAATCTATCCTAGAAGCTATAATTGCTTTGCACCCACATTGAATCTATATCATGGTCAAAGGCATGGTTGCCAGTTGAGGAAGCGGGAGCGGGAAGCGAGGCACTTTCAAAATTTTAGGAAGCGGGGAAGCGTGGGACCACTTAGGACCGATTCGGGAAGCGTCTCGGAAGCGTCTCGGAAGCGACCTAGGAAGCGAAAAAAATAAAAATAAAAAACAAAAAATACAAAAAAATTGAAAAAATAGGGGAAGCGTGGGGGAAGCGTGATGGGAAGCGCGCTTCCCATTAAAGGGAAGCACGTCCCCCATTAAAGGGAAGCGTGCTTCCCAAAAAAGGGGGACGCTTCCCCCCACGCTTTGGAAGCGCGACGTTTCGCGCTTCCGAAGTGCGCTTCCCCTTTTAGCTAGGCGCTTCCGGTAACCCTGGTCAAAGGTTGATGGAAAAAAAGTGTATAGAGAGAGAGAGAGAGAGAGAGAGAGAGAGAGAGAGAGAGAGAGAGAGAGAGAGAGAGAGAGAGAGAGAGAGAGAGAGAGTTTCACTCATCACTAATACAAACTGCAACATTGAGAAAACATTTCCATTAGTCAACACCTAGAACACAAAACATACACAATCAACATAAAAAGGACAAAATGATCTAAATGTGACTCTTGACTGAGGTAAACATGTAAATGGAGGTCACCTAGCACTTTTTGTGTACTAAATGCAGGGCACTTAAATGAGTTTTTAGGGCTGCTATTCTTCTAAACATTGAGTAATGGTTGTTTTCTGGTGGGATAACAAACTCATGTCAATAGAACTTCAAGCTATAACCTTGTTATGGTTCTAGTGTAATATCCATTAACTGAGGACCATGTTTCAGCATCTTCGTCATCATTCATTTTGTTGTTTTATATGCTTTGGAACAGTGTTGCTACAAAATTCCCCTACTTGGTTAAAAAAAGACTGAAAGAAGGCCAAGAAGTAAGGCGGGTGTCTCAGATGGACTGGCGGATAATTGAAAGCCACTATGAAAAACCATTTGTATCATCAGGCCTTCAGTTCATTCCCTTGCCGGTTACTTCCACAATTTTCTAACCCTATAATTTGCTATATCATAAGTCCTTTCCTGATTCTGTTTGTTCTTTTTTTATTTTTTTTCTGCATGTAGGTAATGCATGGAGAAGATTATGTTTGCTTGGGTTTTCTGTTTGGGAAAAGATCCAGGGTTGCTTACATTTCTGATGTTTCACGATTTCCTGAGAGCACAGAATATGGTATGCCAAGCACGTATCTTCTTACATGTCTGTGGTAGCCAAACTTTTATGGACTTAGTGAACTGACAATTCTTTTTTGCATCATAGGGAGTGTTTTGTGATTGCAACTAACATGAAGGCATGGATTGAAGTTCTTTTCTTGTTGTTACACATTTATAAATAACATATGGGCTTTGCAGTTATTTCAAAGTCTGGACTGGGACAATTGGATCTTCTCATCTTGGACACTCTGTACAAGGTTGATTTCTACCTTTGCTATGCTGCAATGTGTATTCATCATGTTAATAGACTCAAGCTCTTGTCTATCTTACAATGTATGAATCTTTAGCAATCATGAATGCATATCTCCATCATAGTGATATAAACTTCTTCAATAACATATTCTTTTGCATTCGTTCTGTTTTTTCTTGCTGATCCTTGCTCTTCACCCTCTCTAGAATGGATCACACAATACTCATCTCTGCTTCTCTCAGGTACGAATATTCTGCCTTTTATTCTGTGTGTGTGTGTGTGTGTGTGTGAATATATTGGGAAAATATCATGATAATATGCGATAGTTGATTTTCTGGTGATATTTTGAAAATACTGATTTTATATATATGTGTATATATATATATATATACACACACACACACACACACACATTCGGAGAGCAACAAAGGATGGTGTGCCCCAAGTTTTTGTGTCCTAGTGTGCCCTGGCCCTAAATTGTCCAATCGAATGACCAGATGGTTAAAAAACTCTACAAATGCGATTTAAATGGATTGTTTAATAAAAAGAATGTTTTGGATCATATCATTCCGATGTGTAAGAAGGATTTTCAAAGGCTTGAAAAATCAACTACTGACAATGTGCCAAAAGTTCACAACTTAAATATCATGATTTTATTTCTAAAAAGATGCAATTCAGGGTATGATTCTCTTAGCAAACAAACTATGCTTAACACATAAGGGTTAGATGCATGGAGGTGTTCTTGACCTTGGGGCACACCAAAACTGTAATAATCGGTAAAAAAAAATTATAAGCTTGGATTCGGGTCGGATCCGGACCCAGACCCGACCCAGACCCAATAGAGTCACTGCCTCCCGTGTCTTTTGAAGACAGCAAGGCAGGGGTTTCAAAGAGAACCCCCACCCCCTTCTTTGTAAAACCCGAAATTTTTATTATAAAATAATTCAAATTTTGCAAATTGGGCCTAGATCCAGTTTCGGATCCAAGACCCATAGAGGGGTATTTATGCTTAAATAATGGAGTTATATTAAAATAATATTAATATTGATAATAAAATAGAAATATACATACATATATGTATATATATTAAGCGAATTCGAGGATCCACAGTTGGATCCACTTGGATCCAACTTGCGGATCCATTTTGATGGGGGTAAAATTTTACGTATAATGGGAAATTAAAATTAAATAAAATTTTATTTTTTAAAACTTATCCGAGGATCCATAGTTGGATCCATTCGGATCCAACTTGTGGATCCATGCAGTTGGGGGCCGGGTTACGGGTCTCGGGTTCGGACCCGAGCCCCACCCCATGGCAGCCTTTTTAATGAAAAGGGCAACCCGATAAGGGTTGCCCGATAATACCTAGCAGGAAAAAGGAAAGGGGGGGGGGAGGGGGAGTTACGCAGGGCGTAACCGACCCCCCCCATCTCGGCGTGAAGGGGGGAGGGGTCTTGCCCGATAAGAGGGAGTGGAGAGGGGACTCTCTTCACTCGCCTCTCTCTCTCTCTTGGTCCGTGTGCGTGCGCCGGAAGCAGGGAGGTCGCCGGCAAAAATTTCGGCCATCAACAATCACAGCAATCTACCTCGGTCACGGCCGCCGCGTCAGTGGAGCTTTGGCCCCCAGCCGACCCTTCTCTTGCAGCCACAATAGCCTCCGATCGCCGGAAATCTTCATTAAGGTACGGTTCTTCTTCGAACCTGGGTGAGGAATCGAACAGGGGTTCGATTCCATACGATGATTTGGGGGTTTTCTTGATAAACCCTAAATACCCAAATCAATTGATTTGGGGGTTTTCTTAATATGCCCTAAATCTTGAAATAGGAAAACAGTAATCGTATAGGCTTATGAAAAAAAAAAATATATGTGTTGTTTCATATTGCAGGCCTCTAGTGCATTGGTAGGAGGCGTCAGGCCCAGCCGACCCAGTCGGCTGGGTGCTGTGTTAGCAGGGCCCCAGCCGACCCCGTCGGCTGGGTGTTTACATCTTGTGGGCCGGGCCATAGCAGGCCCAGCCCAGCCGACCCAGTCGGCTGGGTGCTGGCCTGTAACTCGTATGTTTCAAGAAAAAAAAATATATGTATGCTGTGCATTTTCTGCTATGCCATAATATTATTCGATATGTCTGCCTATTTTCTATGGATATTCATCTGATTTACTGAACTCCAAGCATGATCAAAGATTTGTTAAGGTGTTGTTTTCCACATGGAAATGCACATGAACTGAATCTGCGTAAAATATTGTAAAAGAGAAGTGGCCTCAACAAGTTGAATTGTTGTAAAATCAAGTGTCTTTATGAATTAATTTTTGGGAGGTTTAATGCATGCTCACTAACCCCTTTCAGAATGTATAAACCAATTGCTCCGTTAGGATGATAAACATGTACATGTTTGCTTCAACGAGTTTGAATTATTATAGATCCAAGTGTCATTCATGAGTTAATTTTGGAGTTTGATTTCGTGATTATTAACCCATTCATGTTGTGTAGGTTGATTTCTCCCTTATGATTACAAACAGTTATATGTAATGGCAGCATAAGATAGATCATTCATAATGATGTACATTGTTTGGTTGTTGTTTTGTTGTCCTAACATGATATGAAACCATACATACTATACATTGAAGATGTAACGACCCCAACTCCTACCTTTGAAAAATGCGGGATATTTTTTTTTTCAAACTTTTCTAAGAGTCGCGGAAAACTTCCCAGAGACCTGGGGTCCCTACAGTTCCAATTTCAGTTGGATAACCACACACCACAAAGCAACTTACATTTATCAATCATAACCAATCCACTGAACTCTTTTATTAATGAATCAAAAGAGTAATATGTTCCATGTCAAAAGTGAAATATCAAATTGCAGGCAAATCAGGAGAACTAAAAGAAAATAACAATAGAGCCACTATGTCCGTAAGTGAAGCCGTCTGAAACAATTGTGACCCTCATATCCCTCAGAAGCTAGTCGACTTCACTGCTCCCCTGTGCCTGGGAAAAACCAATAAAATAAGAGGGTCAGAAATCCGAAGAATTCTGCGTACAGGTTTCCCTAATGAATCAAATAAGGAAAAGAGCATAAATAAGATCCATGTAATATTTTGAGGAATACGATTAAAATCAATTACTAAGTCAATTAACCATTCATGCATAATTAAACATTTAACAAGAGGGAACACGAAATATGCAACATTGATTACAACTTAATCAATAAGGCAATTAAATATAAAATAGATCAACATCATACAATGATCAACATAAACAACTAAGTGAACAGGTAAACATGCATGAACTAATGCAGAGCAAGAATATGCATGGTTTATGTACAATGCATGAACAATTTATTATCTTCCATTTAAGTTTTCCTTTTTCCATATGCATGTCCTATTAAATGCACACATCCTTAAGTTCCTCTTTTTAATTACAGTGGCCCGCGGATACACCAAACGGGTACAAACCCCGAGGTCAAGTAGGGTTCTCGGGGTAGCTTCATACACAATTTATATTTTATTACCGGGTTCCAAACTTAGCCCTCGACCGATATCAGGAAACAACACCATCCATCGGAACTTTGGAAAACAGCATCCAAAGTCGGGGACACCAGGGAAAACAGCATCCATTGGCGCCACCTTCTTGGTATACCAAAACAAACTCACAGCTGTGATTAACACACCACTCCCGGGTAAAGTGGCGGGCTCTCCCTAAAACCGTGGCCAGGAGAAGAACCTCAATATCGGGTTCAGGGGCAACAACGCACACAGAGTTTTTGTATCCTCACAGTCTCCCCAAGACCGGATATCTAAGATTCTCATACTCCAGATGAGATATCCCAGAATGTATATTACACTGTTCTTATTCATTAAGTCCATTTCTTTAAGTTTGCCACACATATGCAAAAGTAAAGTGAAAACCCCGCATCCGCCCTTGCAGGGACCCATTCGGGACTCTAGCCCGTATAAACCACTAGAACAGTATAATAATGTGCCCAAACCATCTTATGTGGTTTAAGTGATGCATTTAAAACATAAGTAAAAGAAAACCAAACCCACGACTCTCCAGGCCGATGATGGTCCATTTAGGCCATCGATGCATCACATAATAAAGCCAAGTAGTGTTTACCCATAACACTATGCCAATAATGCCAAAAGCATATACACTCATACAATCATACTCGACTATATGCATGTCGTTTATTAAACAGATGCATTTCCTCTATGTGTGTGTCACACACCTCTCATACAGATATAAATCAAAGTAACTTCTTTGAATGTGGGAGTGCATAACTCCAGTATTCTTACCCAAGGAGAATTATCCATAACCAAGTCATGCTCACATTCCAGGTTTCACAACTAGTATGATGAAAAGCAAAACAACATTTACATAATTACTGGCATAGACATTAATCAATTTTGCTATCAAGAAATTTAACAATCATGAAGCAAATGACCACTTACACATGAGTAAAAATAATATAACCATGCAAAGCTGAACTAACACAGATATAATGTAGTCTTATTTGAGAAGCAATGACCCGGCCAATATATTGAAACCAAATTAACAACATAATTAACACGTAACTAAATTTGTATATTAAACATAAACTCAATCATTTCATGTATCAAAACATAGGTAACTTATGAATAATCAGATCAATAGAGAAAATCAGATAACCAAAAGCTTCATAAGATATTAATTGAAATCTTGAATATATATAAATATATATATCCTGATTGTGATCTACCTATCCTAATGTACAGGATTGAGGACAGGGCAGTAGACTCATTCAGGAGCCCCCTCCACAGATCAACCCGAAATCCAAACCCATCTCTCCTTTGAATTTCAGTCGTACCCTTGGTTTCGACATACCCAACAAGAGCTCGGTTCACACCGACTCTTGTGCTCAGCTGGACATGTACCATAAACAGATTTAGTAAGAGAACTTTAAATCTGTATAGATACAGAAACTACATAAGGGGTCAATTTTAAATCCATGTCCAACATGCTAACTCCAAAGAATTCAAGGTCTTTTATACTTATATATACTAAAAAGGAAATCTGCGCATGTAAATAGGTCTGAGTTCGTTCACAAATTTAACCACGTAAATCTTTTAACATGCTGTCCACCATATCAGCAGCAACTGTACAGGCCATCAAATCTGGATTTCGTGAGGTTCTGTTTATACCTCCAACAAAAATTTTATCACAGCAGAACAACAATTTCTTAACAAGAGCACCACACACAGTTTTACTTTTTCTTTTTACCATGATTCGAGACTGTGGCGGTCTCACCCAAACACAAATACCAACATACACCAGACCGTGTGACATATCAATTCGTAATCAACCAACATAAGCTAATTTTTCAGAGCTGCTGGACCTGTTAACTAGTTTCATTTGTTTTTTTTTTCTTTTAAAAGTTAAAACAGATTCAACAACACAAGACCCAATATAAAAATATTGATTTAACAATATATATATTTTTATGATTATGCAACGAGCCTGTAATAACATGTACATATATATACATAATATGTCATAAAAATTTTCTTTCAATAAGCTGCCAGCACACGAAAATGTTATGTATAGACATCTAACTTCTGTTTTTCTCTTCTTTTGAGGATATGTGACCCCAGTCCAAAAATGAAGCCACACCAGGCCCAAAATCGTTATCCAGCCGACATGTAATCGGCTGGGGCTAAGGCCGAAAAATGCCCAACTGATGCACTCGGATGAGTCCCGGCCACCACCATGCTCGACCCTGAAAACTGAACGGGAGCAACGAACATAAAAAAAAAACAGAAATAAAATGCTAACAAGTAAGCAATGCTGAACACTACAAACCAAACACGAGTCTGGGTTTGGGCAGATTCTTGGCTTCAAGTCTGAAATGCAACAAACAGTAAAAAGAAGCACAAACACCAGAGATAGATTGGAAAACTGTACATACAAGAAAAAAATCAAGATCTACCACACCCCTTTTACGTATCTCAGGGTAAACACTTAGAGTTACCCTTTTTCCCAGGAATTCCTCTCAAAAACACCACATGAAAATCAAACTTATGATCAAATTCTCATCCGAAGCAAGAGGGGAACCCGTACCTTGTTGAAGATTTCTCCGACGGTCTTTCCGGCAAATCGAAGGCTGCCGTGGCGGAAACAACGAGCTAGCTGGAGTCGCCCCTTCCCTGCTACCGTGACAGGGAGTGTGGCTATTTATTGCCGCGGCCCTCGGTGGTTGTGGGTGGCCAAATCTCGCCGGCGACCTCCACCACTCCGATGCACGCCCCCACGAGAGAGAGAGACGAGGGAAGGGAGAAACGAGAAAGATGAGGGAAGAGGGTGAGACCCCCTCTTCCACCTCCCTTTATATTGCCGAAACCCCCCTCTTCCGAGAGGCGCGGGGTTCAGTTACGCCAGCCGAGCCCCCCCCCCCCCCCTTCCTTTCTGGAAATAGCAGGAATCGTGCCCTAGGCACGATTCTTGCTCCTTCCTCCCTTTAAAACAAGAGCATCCCGATGTAGGGTTTTAAAAAACCCTATCGGGTTATGGATCCGGGTCGGGTTCGACCCGGGTCTGCGACCTGCGGCTCGGGATCCAAACCCGACCGAACCCTTGCCTTTCACTCGGTATGGATCCATGGATTGGATCCAAATGGATCCAATCGTGGATCCCCTAAAAATTCTCATATAATATATATTTTTATATATTTTTAATCAGGTATACGAATATATGGGGTATTTTACCTATATCCAAATGGATCCTATCTGGGTATCAGATCCGAAATGTGGATCCCACGCCCATACATACATTATATACGTAGTTATCTCTTAAATAATTCGCCAAATTGAAATTTTTTGCACTTATGTAATTACATATATGTTTTATGAGATAAATACATATATAAAGACCCCTTTATGGACCCCGGATCTGCGACTTGGATCCCGGGACCAAATCTCACTGTTAAGAAATATATATCATAATATATTTAAATAAAAACCTAAAAATTAAGGTTATTACAGAAGATGTTCAGAATTTTTAAGTATTTAGTTTGGCCGAATATAAAGCTTTATTATTCAATTGTAACCTGTTTCAACTGCAACCGTTTATTGTCGATATTTCTAAACATGTTACATAAATTGTATTTCCAATGTAACGTACATTTATGGTAGCTTGTACTGTATTCTTTTGATTATTCTGATATTCTTGTACTTGGTTGCTGAACATGTGAAGACTTATCTCATGCACATGTGGGATTCGAGATTAGCAGGCTCTAGTAGGGCTGTAGAGTTCGTTTTCTGTAATACGTCACTACCCGTTTGGGTGGATATGTTCACTGCTCAATCATGTTAACTGAATCCTGCATATTATACTGAAATAGAACCAAGAATGGGGTGAATGAACTGGGCATCAGTGTTGTGTTGTAGAATTAGTAACATGAGAAATATTTGATGACTATACTAGGATGTTGCTTGTATTTGGGGTCACATTTAGTTACATGTATACTTGATTTATATGTGAAAAGGTACATGTACACTCACACACTTAAAGAAACTATGGATTGGTTAAGACCCCTATGTGACGTAGGTAACCCACACATTGAAAATGCATATGAATAAATTATGACGTGCATATGTTTGGGGTTATATTGGCATGAATATATATGCTTTTGGCATTTTGGTCTGGTGTTGTAAATTTATCACTAATTTGGTTTTATTACGTGATGCACCGATGGCCAAATTGGACCATCACCGGCCTGGAGAGCCGTGAGTTTGGTTTTCTTTTATATATGTTTTTTTTTTAGCATCACTTAAACCACATAAGATGGTTTGGCACTTTACTACACTGTTCTTTGTGTTTACACGGACTGGAGTCCCGAATGGGTCCCTGCAAGGGAGGATGCGGGGTTTTCACTTTACTTGTGCATATAGTGTTGCAAACTTAAAGAATGAACTTTAAATAAAAATAAAGAATAAGAACAGTGTAATATACATTCTGGGATATCTCATCTGGAGTATGAGAATCTTGGATATCCGGTCTTGGGGAGACTGTGAGGATACAAAAACTCAGTGTGCGTTGTTGCCCCTGAACCCGATATTGAGGTTCTTCTCCTGGCCACAGTTTTAGGGAGAACCCGCCACTTTACCCGGGAGTGGTGTGTTAGTCACAGCTGTGAGTTTATGGTACCAAGGAAGTGGCACTTGTGGGCGTGGGGTGTCCCTTGTGTCCTCGACATTAGATGTGGAGGTCTAATGTTCCGATGGATGGTGCTGTTTCCTGATATCGGTCGAGGGCTAAGTTGAAACCCAGTAATAAAATACAAATTGTGTGTTAAGCTACCCTGGGAACCTACTTGACCTCGGGGTTTGTACCCGTTTGGTGTATCCGCGGGCCACGGTAATTAAAAAGAGGAACTTAAAGTTGTGTGCATTTAATAGGACATGCATATGGAAAGATGGAACTTAAATGAAAGATAACAGAAGAAATCATACATTGCACATAATCATGCATTTTTCTGTTATGCATTAGATCATGCATGTTTGGATCATTCTTGATATCATGACATCCTTTGTTGGTAGCATATGACTTACTTTGTGAAATCATGCTGAAAGGTTTGGTCATTTAGTTATTGATATATAACACTGTTTACTGTTCTTGACTGGTGAGTAAATGCAATTATTGGTAGTCATGGATATTGAAATGTTGCAAATTTTATATCTGCACTCACTCAAATCACTGCATGAAATCTTATCCATGTTCTTTCTCTCACCTGGTTTTTTTAGAAGTAGCTGTGCTCAGAATTTCGGTTCTGACACCCTACTTTGTTGGTTTTTCACAGGAAATGGTGAACAGTGAAGTTGGATATGCGTCTGGGGATGAATGAGTTACACTTGGGCTTGACAGCTTCAGTAGAGGATAGATTGGCTTGTTCTTTTGTCATTCAGTTCTTTTAAATTCTGCAATTGTTACTTTACTTTCAGTTGAAGAAAACCTTGTCTTTGAAATTTTATTACTCATTAATAAAAGAGTTTTAGTTGGTTGATATGGATGATAATTGCAACTTCGTTTGTGGTGGATGGGCTATACAATGGAAAGTGAAACTGTGAGTACCCCAGATCTCTGGGAAGGTTTCCGCAACTCTTTAGAAAAAAAAAAAATTCTGCATTTTAAAAGGGTCTGGATTGGGGTCGTTACATTCTTCCTCTCTCGTTCTCTCTCCCCGATACTCCCCCTCTCTTTCCCTCTCAGCCTCCCCCGACTCCCATCTCTCCGCTCTTTCCCCCCGACTCTCTCTCTCGTCTTTTGTGATTTGCCGGAAAATCCTGTCAGGCCACTGCCACCTGCGACCTCCCGTCCGATCATCGACAGGCCGGAGCTTCGCTGACGACTTTTCCCCCTTTTTCAGCCACCGATGATTGAAACCATCGACGACCATCGTGAACCCCCGATCATCGTCGTCGACGATCGTCTAGCCATCAGTGCCTCGCCATCGGCCGTTCGTGGACTCCCTCGACGCCGCAATCTTCCCAGGTGCGTACCCCCTCTGCCGCCTCCTCTTCCCTTTTTCTTCTTCCTTTCGTCGACCGACAGGGGCCAAAGCCCCTGCCTGTCGGTCTGTTACAGCAAGGGATAGCCGTTCGGCAGGGGCTTAAGCCCCTGCCACTTTGCCGACAGGTCGGCAGGGGTAAAACCCCTGTCGCCTGTAAGAAAGGTTTCGGCAGGGGTTTTGGGTCCCCTGCCTGCCTTTTCTTTTACCAGGGAGGGTCGAACCCCCTCTCTGTCTCGATGCGTAGGGGAGGGTTCGACCGTCCTTGCCTCTGTTTATTGCAGGGAGGGGCTCGAGCCCTCCCTGCCTTCGATCTTCGCAGGGGAGGGTTCGACCCTCCCTTCCTTCGTAGTACGTAGGAGGGGGCGAGCCCCTTCCTGCTCCTTGTTAAGGCAGGCAAGGGGTCGAGCCTCTCCCTGCTTACAATTGCGGCAGGGGAGGTGGTTGAGCCCCTCCTTGCATCCTCGTCTTCTTCTTCTTCGAGTTCAGTCGACCGATAGGGGGGGGGAGGGGAGGCCCCTATCGTCGCCTCTTGTCGGTAGGGGGACTTCCCTCTGTCTCCCTCTTTGGTTCGATCGATAGGGGAGCTGAGCCCCCTGTCGTTGTTCTTTCACGTCAGGCAGGGCGCTGTTTGTGTCTTTTCTTCGATCGGTGGGCACGGTGGGAGGACTGGGTCCCTTCCCATCGCCCTATGCTTGCTGGGTAGGGGAGGGTCGAGCCCTCCCTGTGTTCTGTTTCTGCTTGTCAAACAGGGGCTCGTCCCCTGTCTTTGTTTCATTTTGCAGGACAGAATAGGGTCGTCGTCGCTGCCCTTTTGCAGAGATGGCAGAGGACCGAGCCCCCTAGCCCTCTTTGCATATTCGGCAGGCAGGGGCGAAGCCCCTTGCCTCCCCCTTAGTGGCTTGCAGGGAAGGGCCTCACCTCTTTGCTATCTTGGCAGGCAGGGCAAAGCCTCCCTCGTTGTCTTCTTCAGGCAGGGGTGCAACCCCCTGCCTCCCTGTTTCAAGTTGACAGTAGAGACTCGCAGCCCCTGCCCCTGCTTCTTGCGCTTATAGCAGGTGCGCAAGGGCACGATGCCCCTGCCTCTGCTTCTCTTACGTCAGGACGACGACAATGCCCCTGACCTTCTATTTTTGGTGTTAGCTTGCTAAGATTGTCACTTTTGCAACTCGTACGACGGATCCTGCTTGCGCTCCGCGACCTGAGTCGTCCATCGCTTACACCCGCAGACGCCAGCAAGCTTGCAACTCTCCAAGGTAGGGGAAGATTGCACAGAAGACTTGGACAATTGAATTAAGTTCAATTAACTAAAAAGGGACAATTATATATATATATATATATATATATATATATATATATACGAGTACGCATTTAACTCAAGGACGCGGTTTCGCGATCCTTGTCCTTTACATTCTGTCAGTCTTTACTTTGCTGTTGCACATTGCACAAAGGTTTTTCGTTGCACTTCTGCACGCAGTCTTTACTTTGCTGTCACGCATTGTGCAAAGATTTTGCGTTACACTTCTGCGTACAGTCTTTACTTTGCCGTCGTGCATTACGCAAAGGTTTTGCGTTGCAATCCTGCGCACAGTCTTTACTTTGCCGTCGCGCATTGCGCAAAGGTTTTGCGTTGCACTCCTGCGTACAGTCTTTACTTTGCCGTCGCGCATTGAGCAAAGGTGTAAAGCCCGTTAAAAAAAATCGTGTCATACACGTGCCCTGCACGTGTCAAGGTTTGGTCTGCTGTGTTGGGCCCGGGTCTGGGTCCGAACCGGACCTGAGCCTGACCCGACCTCGATTTCTCGAACTTTCGAGCGACTGCATCTTTAAAAAGATGCAGGCTCAGTCGGGCGAGGGGTGAAACCCCTTCACCACTCTCTCTCCTCTCTACCTCTGCCGTCTCCGTCCCCCCCCCCCCCCAGCGGCCATCGACGCCGGCGACTCGCCGCCGGCCACCGCCTTCGTCCTGGGTGCTGCAGACGTCAATGATCGTAGCTGTCGGCGACCTTCGACTGTCGGCGACCATCACCCACGCTCTCTAGGAACCTCCATCGGCTGACGACCTCCGAGCCTTGATGACCTTTATCGCCGACGACTCCTTGCCGGCCACCACTTTCTTCTTCTTCTCTGCTGCGATCGACGATCTCTGAGCGTCGGCGACCCCCTGTCCCCGACGCCTTTCCTGACCCGTCGCCGGCCATCTCACCCTCCGAGCTGGTGTCAGCGACCCATCATCAGCCACCTTCTTCTCCTCCCAGCATCGGAGCAACCCCGAGGCCATTTTATCCTCGGTCCTTTTTCACCCATTGAGCGAGGTTTCGTCGCCATCTCGTGGGTGGTCCGTGGACTCCCCCATCGCTGTGGTCTCTTGAGGTAAAACCCCCTTCTCCCTTCTTTTTCTCCTTTGTGAGGGGTTGACCGACAGGGGGGCTGAGCCCCCTGTCGTCGCCTCTTGTCGGCAGGGGGTTAACCCCCCTGCCTTCCTTTTGGAGTCGGTCGACAGGGGGGCTGAGCCCCCTGTCGTCACCTCTTGCCGGCAGGGGGTTAAACCCCCCTGCCTTCCTTTTGGAGTCGGTCGACAGGGGGGCTGAGCCCCCTGTCGTAGCCTCTTGCCGGCAGGGGGTTAAACCCCCTGCCTTCCTTTTGGAGTCGATCGACAGGGGGGTTGAGCCCCATGTCGTCGCCTCTTGCCAGCGCAGGGGGCTCTGTTCCCCCTGTCCTTGCTTGGTCGACAGGGGGCTCCGCTTCCCCCTGCCCTTCTTGTTGTGCCGGCAGGGGGCTCCGTCCCCCTGCCATTAGCTTTGTCGGCAGGGGGCTTTGCTTCCCCTTGCCCTTCTTGCTGTGTCGGTAGGGGCCTCCGTCCCCCTGCCATTTGTCTTGTCGACAGGGGGTTCCTCTCCCCCTATCCCTCTCGTGTTTTTTGGCAGGGGGCGAGGCTCCCCCTGCTTTTGTGTTTCCCGGTGGGGGGGCGAAGTCCCCCCTGCTCTCTAGTGTTCTCCGACAAGGGGCTTTGCCCCCTGCCTTGATCTTTCTGCTGGCAAGGTCAGAGCCCCTGCCCGTCTCCTTCCCAACAGGGGGCTGCGCCCCCTGTCATAATTTGTGTTCTGACAGGGGGTGTTCCCCCCTGTCTTGTTATGGCAGGTGTGGCGGGGAGCCTCTGCTCCCTCCCCTGCCTTTCTCTGTTCTGGCAGACAGGGAGCTCCTGCTCCCTACCTCTGCTGCTATTGCCAAGCAGGGCTAAGGCCCTTGACTCTGGCACCCTTGTCTGCAGGAGGCAGAGCAGGCAGGAGGCCTTGCTGCCTCTGTCCCTCTTCTGCCGGGGGCTCACCTACTCTCGTGTTTGGGGTCCGGTACCACTGCAGGTCTTACTGGACCCGCTTCTCGTTTATATTACGACATATACTAATGTTCTAAGCATCACAGGTTGAACGGTGGATCCAGCTCACCCTTGTGGCTCGAGCTCGTGCTTACCTATTTCGCTGGCGTACGATGACCCACAACCCTTCAAGGTAGGGGATTCTTACGTAAAAGGACAATGAACGGATAAATGCTAAAATAAGGAAAGATAACTAAAAGAGGATGATATATGTATACGTATAATATATATACGTATGTCTTTACATTCAAGGACGCGGTTTCACGATCCTTGTTCTCTTTATTTTTCTTGCACTTTCCTTTCTGTTGCCGCCGCGCTATATGTGCCTAGGCTTTTAATTCATGTCTTTTAACTCAAGGACGCAGTTTCGCGATCTTTGTCCTCTCTACTTTTTCGTACTTTACTTTCTTGTTGCCCCGCTCTTTGCGCCATGGCCATTATTTGTATACATCTGTCTTTTCACTCCAAGATGCAATCCTGGTCCTCCTTTACGTTCTCGCACTTTACTACCTGCATTTACCTTTGTTGCCCCGCGCTTTATGCGCCATGGCCTTACTACTTGCTTTACTCTTCGTACTTTACTTTGCTATTGCTGTGATGCTGGCTGTCGCACTTACTTTTTGTATGTGTTGTTCACCCTTACTTTGCTGTTGCACTTCGTGCATGTATTCTTATCTCTGTCGTTTGCTCCTTTACTTGCTTACGCTTATCGTTTAATCGAGGTACAACCCCATGCCTCGTGAGTTGTCCTTTACACTTGCTTAGTCAGTATAGGATCTCATACCTCGTGAGTTTCTTACGTAGTTGTCTGCTTGTGTGTTTCGATGGTCGAGGTATGATTCCATACCTCGTGTGTGGCTTGTGCGTTTTGCGCTCGAGGTGCAGCTTCGCACATCGAGTCTTGCCTTTTGATTTGCCATTGTATTAGTGTGTGCACGGGTTTTTCCCTTGTCAGTTTGCACTCCTTGAGTGCAGTTTCGAGTGTATAGTGTATATCGTTTCACTTGTCTTAAAAGCCACAACACACACTTATGCACTTCGGTTCTCCAAAAATGATGGTCTTAGGTGCAAACCTATTTTCAAAGATGTATAGCTTTGTAAAGCAGAGATAGCGGCTGAATCTCCCAAACCGATGTATTTGGGAAAGGTGTGTTATAACCTCAGTTCGCCTATCCGATACAACTCGGATAACCCTGTTTTGGAGCCTGTGCACGAGTAGGGCGAGAATCCTATTAAGGTATTTGCGCCACCGCTAGATTGGCATTACATCACCTCTGATACGAGACGTAGTCTCTAGGCTTTTTGGTCAAACCCAGATAGTTGGCGCCTTCCTTTCTTCGTGAAGGTATTGTTATTGGATTTCTTATGAGGAATCCATGCTCCTCCTCTTGTAGTTGTACTCTTAGTCACGTACGGTATGTTTGGACTACGAAGAGCAGGACGAGAGGTCTATAGTAACCTCTAAACGTGTATTGACACTTTAAGCTAAATACTGTTATGTTGATATTCGCCCAATAGGAAAAATGCTTGCGATTGTCTAAAGGACCCGAGCACGATAAGTTGGAGCTTGAATAAGTTTACTGTGCACTTCTATAAAGTAGATGTGTTGGGAGATTTCCTGCAAGAGATCCTTACCCCTCTCATCGTGGTTGTACTTTTGAATATGTACGTTGCGTACTGCGGTGAGTAGGATGAGAGGTGTGTGGTTGCCTCGAACGCGTAGTGGCGCGTGTAATTCACATAAATGATAATAAGGCATGATGCTCGATTGAGTTGAAAGACCAGAGCATGTAGAATGGGACGGCGGTTAAGAAACCCCCCGTCATGCCTGTTCGGGACGGTTCATCAAGAGAGAGGATGGATGGTACAAAACTCTGATGGACAGACCATTAATGGCTGTCACGGGCAAAGGTCTGGCTTCCCCAGTCATCGGAGGTTAGGGAAAATACTTTAGGCCACTTCTGCAGAAGTTTGGATGCATCCATCGGCCTTTGTTTGCCTTTGGGGATTTACTCTCTTGGTCACTGGTTGTCCCCTTAGGAGCGGACTCAGTCAGTCATTCGGGGTATAATAAAATACATAGCATAATGGACCCCCGAATCGATCGCGGCTGTTTCTACGTTTTTGCCTTGTGCGTACCCACAACGGCCTGCTCATAATGAGACAAGATATAATTCACACATGATTATGAGATATGCGTGCTGTGATGTGACTTGATTGTTTACTTACTCTCTTGGCCATATGCTATTCGTTGAGCTATGCACGCCTGTCGAGGCGTTACACTAAGCTGGTTAAATTGCTTACACAGTTCTTTGCTCAAGTGATAACTATCTTCTCATACTAGTTAAATGTTTATCCGTTGGCTTGCATCTCTTATGACTGATGTGATTGCATACAACTCGTAACCTACAAACTGGTGGCAACTAGGACTGATATAGCTGCTTGTCTTATAAGCTGCTTACGTATTGTGATATAACTGCTACCGTATGATTTCTTATCATGAGTAGCTTATGAATTGCTTATGATGCAATGGCTTATACTTTACGATTAATATAATCACTTGCCGATGTAGTGTACGCATTGCTATGAAGGCTTGTCTTATTCAGTTGCTTGTTTGACTGTTGGATGTAGTGAGTTACTCTTTACCTATAGAGTCAGTTGGATTGCTATAGTTGTTTGTTTAACACTATGATCCTTACTGATTCTATATTTAGCTGTTTTGCTTTACTAGAGTTTGGCTTACACCACAGTACTTTTGTTAGATCTGCTAGTCTTGCTTTTCCCGCTTGATCTAGCGATTATTTTGCTTATTGCAACCTTTGTTTTTTCTTGTTTTTTGCACCCCCACTAGTCTGTTGTGGGACTGACCCATTTCATGGGCAGGTGGTGAACATGTTATACAGCTTGCGATGGCACGATGACGTGATGCATTCAAGGCGAGACCCCTTTCCTGACGTTGCGCTCTTGAGGACACTTTTGGTAAATGTGATGTAAAGTTTCTTTGAAAGCATCTTTTTTGATTAAAACTCTAGATTACTAAAACTGTCACCAAAACTTCGTTCTTCTTTTCATTTCAATAAAATATATGTTTGAAATTGCAAATCGGTTTGTAAAAGGGGAGTTTGCGTTGTAATGCACCCAAGGTCTAGGGACTTGTTATTTTAAACATGATTTTCCGCTGAACTTCTGTTTCAAACTCTGATAAATGATTGATTTCAAAGCTTTCAACCTTTTTCATAAAAGGTTTCAAGTCCACGATTTTGGGGCGTTACAGGTTTTGCGTTGCACTACTGCGCACAGTCTTTACTTTGCCATCGCGCATTGTGCAAAGGTTTTGCATTGCACTCCTGTGTACAGTCTTTACTTTGCCGTCACGCATTGCGCAAAGGTTTTGCGTAGCACCCCTACTTACAGTCTTTACTTTGCCGTCGCGCTTTGCGCCCAGGCTTTTGCTTTTGCATATGTGTTACTGTAACACCCCAAAATTTTGAACTTTATAAACCCCTTGAAATAGTTCCAAAATTTCGGCTTTCTGTTTTAGCATGTTTTCATGCATGACTCAGATGTGAGAATCAGATATTTATTTGATTTTAGATCATGTTTTGGACCTTCTATAGAAGGGTGGGCTTTTTTTGAGAAAGTATGACGCCTTAGTGAGTCATAACAGATGACAGTTGGTTGCGTAAGGCTTTGAGAGATGAGAATAAATTAAGGTTGTTCAGGACAAAGCGTTTGTTAGAAGTAGTGAGAGCGACAAACGATGACCTGATAATGATTAAATGCGGAGACCCCGTTCTAGAAACAAGAACAAGCTTGTTGCGTGGTAGTTCACAGCTTACGATCAAATGAATCGTCTTGCTACGTTTTGACAGTTGCGCTGCTTACTTGCTTTGCACTGCTTACCGCTTGCACTGTTTATCGCTTGCACTGCTTATCGCTTACACTGCTTACCTGCTTGCACTGCTTACCACTTGCACTACTTACCCGTTTGCATTGCTTACCTTGTTGCACTACTTACCCGTTTGTACTGCTTACCTGTTTAACTGCATATCTGCTTTAAACTGTATAACCTGCTGAATTAAATGTACTTAATTCGGTTTCCTGTAGTCTCTCTTGTGCACCTAGTAGTTTTTCGGGAAACTAACCCATTCTATGTGTACAGGTGATGATTAGGTACACCATGGGCGATGGCGCGATTACAAGATGACTTCAGGACTTCTTCTTCCCGCTCTTAGCTCGCGTCCTGGACGTTTTGGGTTTGTAACAAATTTTCTTTGGGATATCCGAATTTTGTGAGTTTTGGTTCTTTTAGCTAACGTGCCCAAAGTTGTCAGCTTGCCTTATGAATTAACAAAAGAATAGTCTTCCGCTGATTTTATAAACAAACTCTGGAGGAAAGAGATTTTCTCTAGTCTCTTGCCTGTTTTTTGAAAGGTTCGCAAGTTTGAAATTTTGGGGCGTTACAAAAACTTAGGGAACACCATCCGATATATATATATATATATATATATATATATATATATATATATATATATATATATATATATATATATATATATATAATGGAGGAATGAAAACCTCCCCACTGAAAATGGTACCAAACCTACCCAATGGAAAATTTTTGGTGTTTTTTTCAAAATTTGGACTGTACAGATGTGTTCAACATGATTGATTTACTAGAAATCGACACTTGGATCATGAATTTTGGATAGAAAAAATGGTATTTGGAGCTTTGAAAATTTTTGAAAATTGTATGCCGTTGATTTTTGAAACTTATAAAAACCTGTCCATGCTTCGAAATCAAATGCTCCAAGAATTGATTCCTATAAAAAACAAGCATATAGATCACATATGTATGGTCAGAATATTGAAACAACACCAAAAATCCAATAAAACGCCCTTTGGGTAGGTTTTCATTCCTCTCTCTCTATGTATATATATAGATACCCATGCATCCAAGGTTGTATGTATCGTAACCTGTATCGGTCTTGCCCAAAATAAGATATGTATAGTATCGTACAAAATCATAAATTTTGAAAAAAATAATAATAAAAAAATCATAAAAAAATTCAAAAAATCATTACACACAAAACAATGATGAAATGCAACTATAAAATCACATGTGAAGCATTTATCTCTACGGGCTAAATAACATATCATCAATCATCAAATCTTAGAAGAATAATGCAAAATAGTAATATTTTCAATTAATAACCTGCCATAAGATTCATCAAAAAGAAAAAAACCAAGTTTATGAATACTTAACAGTTATAAATTACATAACCAAGTTTTTAAGAAGTATACCATCAATCATCATCATTATCTTCTTGTTCTTCATCTTCTTGCTCTTCTTCTCTTTCTTCTACATTCAAATCATCTCTAATATTCGTGGGGTCTTCGCCATCTACGTTCGGAGTTCCCTCCACGTCATATTGTTGTATTTGCCTAAAAAGATAACATGAAAATTTAAAGTTAGTTGAGTTTTGTATGTATAAAAAAATATTAAATAACACATGAATATGACAAATAAACTTTATAAATTTAAAATTACCTTTGCCTCAATCGTAGGTTGCAACGAACGTACACGAGGTCATTGAGCCTTTTATGCTCTAATCAGTTTCTTCATTTTGTATGAATCTTCTCAAAGACACTCCATTTTCACATCCACTTGCACTACATGTTTGACTTAGGATGCGAATAACAAAAGCTCTTAGGTTTGTAACATCACTTCCAAACCTAGTTTACCACATGTTTGAAAAAAACAAGAAAATGAGAAATCATTAAGATAATAACTGATAGCCTAATACAAATCATACAAAACATCATAACTAAATAACAATATGAAATTAAAATTGAAATAGATAAATAAATTACCTGGGTGCATCATGCTATGGTTTCACACTGCTGCAAGTCTCCCTATATCATACAATGCATGATCTTGAATGCCATAATCAGGGTTCAACCTTTCAATGCAATCCAAGAGACCCATGTTGACTTTCCTGTCTATCTTAAATGTAAGGGAATATCTAAATACAAGATTTAAATAATATGTTGCAGCATGAAGAGGTTGATAAAGTTGCCAAGTCCACCTATGGTCAATGATGTTTCATATAGGCAAATACAATTTTTTCTTTCCATTTATATTATCTCTAATGACCTCTTTTGCTTTATCCATGGCCTTATAAAGATAACCCATAGCTAGTCTATCTTTGCTGTCAACCAATCGAAGTGCCTTCACCAAAGGTATACTTATTCTCAACAACTTGACACATGAATTCCAAAATTCACTTCTAGGTTTTTTTTTTTTTGTGAGGGGGGAAACTAGAGCAAGAATAAGTCTAGATAAGACGCTGACGACCTCAAAACTCTGAAATGAGGGAGTGAGGTATATGGTGAGAAGCAAAGTAGGATGTGAATCTATTGCGACTTACAAGAATACACGCAGATGAACATGACGAAAGGGACAAATGCAATGAACTTGAAAGAAATTGCAAACAAAGTAAAACAAGAGGTTATATGAATCAGGAGCTGCTGATGAGGAAGTGATAATGAAACAGGGAATACACAGAAGCCCAAATGCACGATGGTTGAAATTGTGAAATATAGGCATTCCAAAAATGTTGTAAAGGGAAATGCAGGTATACAAAAAAAAAATGGTGTAATATTATTTATAAAACTTTGCACTATCAAAAATTTCGTAGAAAATCTAGTAACTGCGCTACGAATCAACTCATTACCATTAATATACTTTCTCATTATGCTCAAAACCCATGCATGATTATAAATAATTTTTGTAATTTCTTGGCAGTATAATTTTCTGCCAGTTCTTTACCTACTGCCTTATAATTCGCTGCATTATCAGTGATGAACTGTGCAATCTTTTGAGGCTGAAACAAGGTTGCCAGACTTCAAAGTGGAAGCGGGAAACGATACGGGAAGTAGAAGCGAGAAGCGATGTATTATAAAATGTATAGGAAGCAGGAAGTGATGAATAAAAATAAAAGAAATATAAGAATTGAATGAAAATTGAAATAAAACACAAATAAAAACTAAAATAAAAGTGACTATTCTTAAATTTCATGACTTTTTAGTATAAGAATTAGATTTTTAACAAAATCAAAAAATGATGCCTACCAATTTAGAGAAAGCACATGAAAGTGAGCGAGAAGCGTGAGAGGAAACACATAAAAAACATGAAAGGTAAAGTGAGAACATATAAGAAGAGATGAAGCGTGTGGAAAGCATAGGAGAAGTGTGGGAGAATCGAGATTCTCATCAAGTTTTGCAAGCGAGGAGTATTGCGCTTTCAAAACAAGTTTTTGGGAAGCAGGCTTCCCACCTATCTATGAAGCTTTTGGTAACTCTGGGTTGAACCTCTTTCACGACCTGGTTAAAAACCTTCAACAATACATCTGCTGTCTTGGGCGTATAAGACAAATCAATTGATTTTAAAAACATGGTTCTTTTGGGAGAATAGACAAGAAAATTTATCAAAGTCCTAGACTTTCTGTCTGTCCACCCATCTGTCATGATGCTACAATCAATTTCTCTCCATGAATGCCTCATTTCATCACAATAAGCCTTCACTTAATTCAAATTAGCATATAAATTTTTTCCTCTCAAAGCATGATATGAATGCATCTTGTATCCATGCCCAATACTGGTTATGGCATTTACCACAACCTTAAAATGAAATGGATTTGCCGCATTGAAAGGAATGCAAAACTATCTTCTAACCACGACATTCGCTTGCTTGACTAAATGTTGAGGATTCATAGCAGTACAACCCCTCTTTCCTTTGATAGCAGGCAAGGGTGACGCCCCTCTTGCCTCCCTTTTTTTTCCTTTTGTTAGCAGGCAGGGGTGACACCTCTCTTGCCTCTCTCTTTCCTCTGATAGCAGGCAGGGGCGACACCCCTTCTGTCTCCCTCTTTTCGTCTGTTAGCAGCCAGGGGCGATGCCCTCCTGCCCTCCCTTTTTCCTCCGTAAGTTGGCAGGGGCGACGCCCCTCTTGCCCTCCCCTTTGTTTCCTCGCTTGCCCAGGAACTTAGCCTGGCTCGACAATGGCCCAACCATGCTGGGAAGGCCCGACCGAGTTGAGCTCGATCATTACCGAGCCCAGCTCGGTCCCCGTCTTTTAATGGTTGGACGCACTCGAGCTGAGCCCGGCTAGCACCGAAACCAGTTCGGTTCACCCTTGGCCTAAGCCCAGTCAGCTCGAACTAGGTTCGGGTTTGACCCCTGCAACACAAGCATTGCTTACTTCAATAAATTTAAAAAGGTTTCATCATTTACTTCACAACACGATAATATACCTTTCAGCGCAGTTAGGGATGGCAGTGGACCGGGGGAAAGCGGGCCCCCGCCCTGTCTCGCCTAGAGTTACCAGTCGAGGAAGCGGGAGCGGGAAGCGATACGGGAAGCGGGAGCGGGAAGCGAGGCACTTTAAAAAATTTAGGAAGCGGGGAAGCGTGGGACCACTTAGAAGAAAATTCCGAACCGTCTCGGAAACGACCTAGGAAGCGAACCGGAAGCGAGGGGGAAGCGAAAAAAATGAAAAAAATGGGGAAGCGAGGGGGAAGCGTGGGGGAAGCGCGCTTCCTATTTATGGGAAGCGCGTTTCCCATAAAAGGGGGACGAGCTTCCCATAAAAGGGAAGCGCGCTTCCCAAGAAAAGGGGACGCTTCCCCTCACGCTTCGGAAGCGCGACGTTTCGCGCTTCCGAAGCGCGCTTCGGGGAAGCGCTCTTCCCCTTTTGCCTAGGCGCTTCCGGTAACTCTGGTCTCGCCCCGTTTTGGATTGGGGATGAAGGGTACGAAACGGGGATGGAGGCAGGGACGAAGGTTAAAATCCATCCCCGTTCGGGGATGGACGTACCCTTTTCCCCGCCCCGCCCCGTCCCCACCACGATCCCCGCCTCATCCCTGCCCCGCCCTGCCTCATCCCTGTTTGAACCGGAGATGGAGGACATGAAACGAGGATGAAGGCGGGGGTGGAGGTTAAAATCCATTCCCGCCGGGGATGGAGGTTCTAATCTTGAGGTGGGTCGGGGGTGGAGACCTTATCCCCAGCCCGGCTCCACTGCCATCCCTAAGCGCACTCCATCGGTACAATGGACGCGGCACACGCACCAAGGCACGAGCCCTTGATAACCTATGCTTGGAATCGTTAGCGAATCTGGTCATCTTTGAGGTAGAAAAAAGTTGCATAAAAGGACAATGACAAAACCCTTCTAACATATATGTATACGTATACACATATATATATATATACATATGCTTTTAACTTAAGGACATAGTTTTGCGTATTCTTGTCCATTTAAATTTATGTCATTTACTTTGCCGCAACGCTGTTACATACACAGGCTACTGCTTACGCAATTTATTTAGCCGATGCATGGTTTCGTACATCGTGCATTGTTTATGCAATTTACTTAGCTGATGTATGGTTTCATACATCGTGTATTGCTTATGCAATTTACTTAGCCGATGTACTTATGCAATTTACTTAGCTGATGTTCGGTTTCATATATCATGCACTGCTTATGCAATTTATTTAGCCGTTGTACGGTTGCATACATTGTGCATCGTTTATGCAGTTTATTTAGCTCGATGTGTGGTTTCACACATCGAGTCTTGCTTTATGTCATTTACATTGCCGTCACGCTGTAATGTGTACATGATTATGTTTTGATATATATATATATATATATATATATATATATATATATATATATATATATTTATTATGCCGCCGCATTGTAATGCGCACAAGCTTATGCTTTGATATATATGTATTATATATAATATTACAAGGTATGCAATTTTGCGTAGTCCTGCCTACCTTGCATTGCGCTTGCTTTTAAAGATGTAGATTTGCGCATGCTCTGCAAGTCTTTAAAGAAAAAAAAAAATTCATGTGAGATTCCAATGCTTGTAATATTCATTGTTTCAAAAAGCAAAAACGAATATCTGGCGGTTGCTTATTCACAACCAAGTCTTACCCTCAACCTTGCGTAGTCGTAAGAGGTAGGTACGGTCTTTTGTTTTGATATCCAAAAATGATTCAGATATCCTCGACCTAGAGCACAGGACATTGAGATTTTCTAAACAAAGTTGGGGTTTCTTTCTGAGAAACCACTGCCCCTTTCCTCGTAGCGTTACTATCAGACATGCGCGACATGTTAGTACTACGATGATTAGATGAGAGATTTATGGTAACCTCATGGCGTGCAAATGCATAATGATGAAAAGAAAATCATATAAATGGTGATAATCGCTTTCACAGGTAAGATGCTCGATTTGGTTTCAAAGACCAGAGCATGTAGAATGGGTCATCAGTTAAAATAGAACCTAACATACCCATTGGTCTCTTGGTTCCGTCAAGATAGATGATGGAATGGTACAAAAACTCCGATGGACAGGTTGTTAACAACTACACTCCTCGAGTAGCAATTGACTTGGTGTCCGCGATCATCGAAGTTAGGGGACGAGGCTACCAAAAATTATCTTAGGTGGTAGTTCTTATAGACTTTTGCAGAAGTTGGATGCATCCCTTGCCATAAATGCCTCTGGGGAATTCTCTCTCGGTCACTGGCCGTCCCCTTAGGAATAGACTCAGCTAGTTACCCTTAAGACAATTTAATATCGAAACTGTAATAATCGCAAATTTTATACAATTACCTAGAAAATTTGTGTATATACATATTTTTTTTTAGCATGATTTGGGCCTAGGATCCGCTACCCGAATCCAAAAAGAAAAAAAATATGGGTATAATAGCAAATAAACTGGTCGAATCCAACGTTGGACCCAAGTGGATCCAACCCATGGATCCACTATTGTTCACACGACACAGATCCACATTTTTTTTTTCTTCCCGGATCCAAATCGCTACCGGGTCCAGCGTCGCGGGTCGCGGTTCGGACCCGGACCCGGCCCACACCCTGTAAAAAGGATACAGGGGCTGCCCGATAAAAATAAAGGGGGGAAACCCCCCCGATAAGTCGCTGGTTAGGGTTCTTTTGAACCCTAACATTTTGGAAATGGGAAGGGGGGGGGGAAGAAGCCGAAGCCGCCGGGCTTCCTTCCTTTTTGGAAGGTCACCCATCTACAAAGGGGGACCCGAACCCTTTCTTCTCCCTCTCTCGCGGTCTCATTCTCTCTCTCTTCTCTCTCTAACCCTCGGATTCCCCTCCCCCGAGCTCGGCCTGCTGTTGAAGCCGTGTTAGGAGACGCAACCGACCTCCTCTCTCGTAGCTGCCGCAACAACTTCGCCGGAAAATGGTAGGGTCTGTAATTTTTTTCAGGTTAATCATGGGTTAGTGGGGTGTGGGTTGTCTAAAACCCAAATCAACTGATTTAAAATAAAGGGGGTTTTGTTGCCAGACAGTTAATAAGATCGGAGATTGGGGGAGCCTGTTTTGTTTTGAACCGATTGGGTGTGCTGCTTAAAAATTTACCCTTCATTCTCGGATTTGCTACTTCGACCGAAATTAGATGGAAAAAAAAAATTTATCTACTTTTTAATCGAAAACCCTAGTTTGAATCAGGTTTTCTTGACCTTGGTATTGAAAACTCTAACTAAGAGTCTGATGGGTCTTTTGCAATTCGTGCAAGTCTAAAATGTGTATGACTGTTTCAATTTTAGGGCTGATATTGCATTAAATCATAGCTGAAATCATTTTGGATACTTGAATAATGAATACCGCATGCTTTCTATTAATACTTTCCTTTACGGGTAGCATTAATATCTTACTACTGTGTGTACAGATATGTGTAGGAGTTATTGATTTTTTTCTAATTTAACTTGTGGAAGAACCTAACCGATAGCTGCTTTTGTTGTTGGGTCCAGCCGAGTTATCTGAATCACACCATGGAGGAATGTTTAGCTGTTGGTTGTTAGTTTTTTTTTTTTTTTGTTGTTCAGCATAATACAACATATTGTATTTAATGAGCAGAAATGTTAAATAATACTTAAAGGAATATGGCTGAACGGTGTCTAGTTGGATCTAGTGGTTTCTTGCGTAACTTCCCATGCTGCGCTATACTTAGTACAGTAATTTGCTAAACTAATAATTATTGTACATGTTATGTGTTAGTGAACTGTAATGTTAAATGATACTTAAATTAATATGGCTGAACAGTATCTAGTTAGAGTTATTGGTCTATTGCGTAACTCAGCATGCTATACTATACTTAATTATTCAAAAAAAAAAAATATACATTGTAATAATTGGGTGATCTAGTACATTGAAATTTCCTGGGATGTGTAACTGAGATAGGTAGAATGGGCTTACAGTTTTATTTTTTTTTCTTTTGACCTATATGGTGATACACATAAAAAGGTTATGCTTTGGTATGTTGGATTTTAGAATTTCAGTATGCTAGCTGAATGATATCTAGTTGTCACTTCTTTTGTGCACGAACTTTCTTGTGTTTGTATTACTGAAATAAGTTGAATGGGTTTTACAGTCTTTGTTATTAGATTCCACATAAAACTGCAAGTTCTCTTACATTCCAACTTCTACCTTAGAGTAGCAGCAGTACACCAATGATAGTGTGAATTCTTAAGATAATTCCTTGATCTCTTCCTGTAGGAAATGAGTAAGACATACCAAAGAAATGTTAGGTATTGATATTGTATATTGCCCGTACTCCGAGTATGTGAATTTCTTTTGTAAAATCCCATAAAAAAAAAAAATCTGTTTGGACCCGGGCCGGGTCGGGTCCGGACCCGACCCGGGCCCCTTTTTATGTTAGGGTTTTAAGAAAAACCCGAGCATTCGGGCGCCGCTACCCACCCCCCTTCTCCCCCTTCTCTTGCGGGAAGATTTGGGAAACCCACCAGGGGTTTCCCCTTCCGGTGCCCCCCTTCGCCTTTAAGAGAGAGGTTGGAGGGCGAGGGGAGTCTCGCCCCCCTCTCGCAGCCCTCTCGAGCTTTCCCCCCCTCGCCGGTCTCCTTCCCTGCTGCGCCTGCCGCCGACGCCGGGAACCCCCCCCCCCCCCCAGGTACGCCGTTCTTCTCTTCTCCTCCCTCTTTTCTTCCTCACCCCCCTCCTTGTCACCTCGCCGGGAGGCCGGCATGCTCACAGCCGCTGCCGCAGGCCTCCCACTGCCTCCCTGTACCATCGGGGCCCCGATAGGTGGCTTGCGCAGCCCCTGTCGTCCCCTTCTCTCGCTGGGGATCGCCGGGGTGCCGGCAGGGGACCTGAGGCCCCTGCGACCCCCCTCCCTGTCACCTCGCCGGGAGGCCGGCAGGTGGCTCACAGCCACTGCCGCGGCCTCCCACCGCCTCTCTGTGTCGCCATGGCCCCGACAGGTGGCCTACGCGGCCCCTGTCGTCCCCGTCTCCCTCTGCGAATCGCCGGAGTGCCGGCAGGGGACCGGTGGCCCCTGCGGCACACCTTTTTGCTGCCACTGCGTGCTGTCGGCAGGGGTTGGCCCCTGCCAACCTGTGCCTTCGGCAGGGGCTGGGCCCCCTGCCGTCTGGTGCTGTCGGCAGGGGTGGCCCTTGCCGACCTGTATTGTCGGCAGGGGCTCAGCCCCTGCCACTTCGTGCTGTCGGCAGGGGCTGGGCCCCCTGCCGTCTGGTGCTGTCGGCAGGGCTGGCCCTTGCCGACCTGTGTTGTCGGCAGGGGGCTCAGCCCCTGCCACTTCGTGCTGGCGACAGGGGTTGGCCCTTGCCGACCTGTGCCTTCGGCAGGGGCTGGGCCCCCTGCCGTTTGGTGCTGTCGGCAGGGGTGGCCCTTGCCGACCTGTATTGTCGGCAGGGGCTCAGCCCCTGCCACTTCGTGCTGTCGGCAGGGGTTGGCCCTTGCCGACCTGTGCCTTCGGCAGGGGCTGGGCCCCCTGTCGTCTGGTGCTGTCGGCAGGGCTGGCCCTTGCCGACCTGTGTTGTCGGCAGGGGGCTCAGCCCCTGCCACTTCGTGCTGGCGGCAGGGGTTGGCCCTTGCCGACCTGTGTTGTCGGCAGGGGGCTCAGCCCCTGCCACTTCGTGCTGGCGGCAGGGGTTGGCCCCTGCCGACCTGTGCTTTCGGCAGGGGGCTGGCCCCCTGCCATCCTTATGCTTCCGGCAGGGGCTGGCCCCCTGCCATCCTTTGCTGTCGGCAGGGGCTCAGCCCCTGCCACTGTGTGCCGTTGGCAGGGGCTCAGCCCCTGCCACTTGGTGGCCGTCGGCAGGGGTGACCCCCTGCCACTGCGCTATGTTTAGGCTAGGGCTTGTTCCCCCACCGCTTGTCTGTTTTCGGCCAGCAGGGGCACACCTCTGTTGCCTCTCTTTTTCCTATAGACAGGATTGTCCTTCTTTTGCTCCGCATTATTATTAACATAGCACTGTTGCAGACCTCGCATCGGACCCTCGCTCTGGCTCCGCGGCCCGAGCCTCGTATCATCTACACGCGTAGGCGCACGCAGCTGCAAGACATCCCGAGGTAGGGGAAAGTCGCACGAATAGTGTATATGAACTAAATAAAATAAGACTTCTGAGATAGAATAATTATTTTTGCATATTTGCGTATCTGAAGAAGTATGTGTTGATCCATGTTTTACTCTGTGTGATTCTTTTGAAATTGCATAATGTAAATTCTTTGGGTAGACTCATTCTAGAAAAAAATCAAGTAGTTTACTTGGCATGCCTGTTTACGTGTACAATTACTTAACTCATAATTGTCTATTATGCATGCTTGTTCCTTTGAAACTGCATACTTAAGATAGATTTTGTGAAGAGACTCAAAACCACTGCAATTGCCATTATAACCAAACCTTAAGGCAGGTACGGTATGAATTTTATGTAAGATCATGGAGAGAAATTGAAGGGTGAAATCTATACTTTGCTGATTTTTGATATGGTAATATCGGCCTCCACAGGCCAATTGCTCAGAAAAGCAAAACATGTCAAAAGAATCATAAACCATTATGTTGCCTCTCATCGTAATTGTACCTCTAGGAAGGTACGATCGTACTTTTGGACAAGTACGTCCCATGTGGGTTACGATGGTGGGATGATGAGGTTGTGGCAACCTCGATGAGTGCAATTAGCAAAATGCTGAGATCACATAAAATGGTGACTATTTCGCCTTCACAGGCAAGATGCTCGAGTGGGTCTAATGGACCAGAGCATATAGGATGGGGCGGCGGTTAAGAAACCCCCGTCGTACCCATCTGATCTTCACGGTTCATCAAGGGAGAGGATGGATGGTACAAAGACTCCGATGAACAGGTTGTTAACAACCACCCCACGAGCAAAAGACTCGGTTTTCACCAGTCATCGGAGTTAGGGGAATTGGGATTACCATAAATTATCCTAGGTGGTAATTCCCAGGCACTTCTGCAGAAGTTGGATGCATCCTTGGGCCACGAATGCCTTTGGGGATTTACTCTCTTGGTCACTGACCGTCCCCTTAGGAGCGGACTCAGTCAGCCATCCGGGTTAATGAAAACACCTGACATAATAAACCCCCGGATTGGTCTCGGCTGTTTCTACGTTTCGCGTCTGTGCGTACCCACAGGCCAGTTAATATCAGAACTTAAATAATATATTCATGAATAGATATAGATGACTGAGACTCACACTGCTTCTCTTTGCACTTATTACATTTGTTAGAATAGACTACAATTGTTTTAACTGCTTAAATATCATAATTGCTTATCTTATGAATGTCCTGTTTTATTTTCATTCTACTTATCTGTTCGTGCGCCTACTAGTTTGTTATGAAACTGACCCATTTCATGGGCAGGTGAGGAGTAGGACTTCACTGGCGGCCGATGGCGTGGTGCAACGTGGATCAAGATTCATTTCCTTTCTGCTGGCGGATTGGCTCTGGGACTTTTTGGAGTTTTTCTTAGATTTATTGAACTTTGGAATAAAAGACCCATTTTGTAATAAACTGCAGATTTTAATCGATTGCTTTATTTCTTAAATTCCTTTAAGATGTTGTACATGTGAATGATGGTTTTTCAGCTAACGTACCCAGGATTGTTGACTTGTGTCCCTTTCTAAAATGTCTTCCGCTGTTGTTTTTTAAATATTAAACTTTAAATCTTTGAAAGGTTTTTCGATGAGGTTTTCGAAATCACAAGTCGAAATTTTGGGGCGTTACAACTTGGTATCAAAGCCAGATCAGAAAGAAGTGAATCTTGACTATTGAGCATCCCATCGCGCTGTAAGTAAACCTTTGATATTTCATAGCATGTTTAGACTAAATGATATTCTTGTCTTATTCGTAGTACCGTTGGATATATGGATCCAGTTACTGGTTTTAATGATATTCGCGGTAGGAGCACGCGTAGTGTACGTGGTCGTTCCGTAAGGGGGAGGGGCGGATGTGAGATGTTCGGGGCTGGTTACTGGGCTAACCGCCCTCCTCTACCCATTTTTACGGATGAGCAAGGCTTCTCACTACCGATCGCCTACCAGATACCCTTGGCAACAACATGGGCTGAAGTGCATGCTCGAGAAGGTGGTTTCGTGCCTTCACACTTTCGGGTGCACCATCAGACACCACAGGAGTCATCGGGAGATTTTGTTCTCCCTGAGTTAGCAGAGGAGTGTGGTTTCTGCGGAGAAACAGGCCACACCATGGATGCTTGCTTCCACAAGGCTGAGCATGACGACAAGATCGCAATTTCGACTGCCGGGGAGCAACCGCCACCTCCGGCAGACCCAGTGGGCGGTGTATCACCCACATATACACCTGCGACGGATTCTTCAGATTATAGCCTTGGCTCACCGGAATATACTCCGGCGACGCCCCTTTACGGGCAGGAGCCCTCCTACGATGAGCCACTTCCCTTCACCCCTAAGCGCAGATTCAGGCGCACAGGCAATAGAAGGGAATATTTTAGGAAGTACTCTAGTCGTCCCTAAGGGGAGGTAGCACGCACCCAGTTTTGTTGGAGTCTGTGAACTCATTTATAACTGCGGAATATAACTTTTGCTTATGTACCAGCACAGCTGGATTCTAAATATTTGACTCTCGGAATAAAGATTTATGTTATTGCCTTTGTTTCTATACTTATGCCTACTGGTACGTCTTCAGTATTTTTGATTTTTATCTTGGTTGCTTTTAAGGATGGCGGGAAACTCAAGCCACAGCATGGCCGATGAGTTGCGTGAACAGAGGGGATTCATGATGGATACCCTCAACTCCTTAGCTGAGGCGATTCGTAACCAGGGTCGTCCCCATCAGGATCCGGGTTCCCTTGCTGGGAATGCACCAACCGCCACATATGAGAAATTTCTGAAGCTAGACCCTCCTACTTTCTCGGGCAAGGTTGATCCTGACTTGGCGGAGAGTTGGGTTAAAGAGGTGGAACGGGTGTTCCAAGTGTTGTCCGTTCCTAATGATAAGAAGACGATGTTCGGGTCCTTTTGTTTGAAGGACGACGCTCGAGAATGGTGGGACACTACGCGGGAGGTGCAGTTTCCGGGTGCTGAGGTGATTCCGTGGGAGGCCTTCCGAAGGGTTTTCCTCGGAAACTATTTCCCTCCTCATGCGAGGGAAAAGAAGAAGGTGAAATTTCTGGAGCTGTGCCAGGGCAGCTTAAGTTTGAACGATTATATCGCCAAATTTCAACGGTTGGAGCGCTATTGTCCTCACCTATTCGAGGATGATCATGAGCGTGCCGGGAAGTTTATTCGCGGACTGAAGGAAGGACTCAGGCATAGGGTTCTCACCAGCATGCCCGCGACTTTTTCTGCGGCAGTAGCAGCAGCCACCCTACTGAACGAGGATTGGGAGCGTTCAAAAAGTGTGCAAGCCAAGAAGTCAACCGCGTCAGGTGGTGAGCAGAAGAAGACATTTTCCGGCGGCCCAGGCAACGACCACCTTTCCCAGAGAAGACTGAAGCAGGGAAGAAACAGTTTCCTCCAGCAAAACGCCAGCGACAACAGGGCCCTCCACCACCCAGGCAACCGTCGAGTGATAACTGCCCCAGGTGCAAGAGGCCTCATGTGGGACAATCTTGTCCGCGGGACACTGGCGGATGCCTATACTGTGGCAAGATGGGCCATTTCATACGCGACTGCCGGAAGAAAGCAGCAGATGACCTCAAGCGAACCGGCAACGTATCTCAGCCTCCTCGACCACCTCTTCAGCAACAACAGCGAGCACAACCAAGCAGTGGCAGAGAGCCGGGTCGAGTTTATGCAGCCACGGTCGATCAATTGACCAAAGGGGATCTCGTTCAAGGTACCGTTCTTGTTGCTGATCAAGCAGCTTTTGCACTCTTTGATTGTGGTGCCACACATTCGTTTGTTTCAGTAAAATTCGTAAAACAATTGCATATAACGGTAAAAACGCTTGTTAATGCATTAGACGTGTATAACCCCGTTGGGAAGAACACGGTTTGCACCACTTTCATACCTGAATTGGACGTAGTTGTGGCAGAGCGGCACTTGCCTGCTTGTGCTATCCTGCTGGAGATGACTGAATTTGACGTCATCCTAGGCATGGATTGGTTGCACAAGTATCATGCCAAGATCTTTTGCCGTGATGGCAAGATCGTTTTATCACCTCCAGGCTCTTCGAGAGTAGAATTCAAAATTCCCAGACCTGTTCGAGAAAGCCGGAGGATCTCGGCGCTTAAGGCGCAGAACTTTTTGCGGAAGGGATGCACTGCCTTTTTGGTTAGTGTTATCCAGTCAGATCCAATGCCCATTCCCATCAGTGAGCTAGATGTTGTTCGCGATTACCCCGACGTTTTTCCTAAAGAGCTGTCGGGACTTCCACCGTCTCGTGAGGTAGAATTCAATATTGAATTGCTACCAGGTACGACACCAATCTCCAAAGCACCCTACAGGATGGCGCCAGCTGAGCTTGAGGAGCTGAAGAAGCAGTTGCAGGAGTTGTTGGATCAGGGATTCATTCGCCCCAGCGTTTCTCCTTGGGGAGCTCCTGTGCTCTTCGTGAAGAAGAAGGACGGGACCTTGCGGTTGTGTATCGACTATCGAATGCTCAACCAGGCCACAATAAAAAACAAGTACCCATTGCCGCGTATCGAAGACTTGTTCGATCAGTTGCAGAAGGCCAAGGTTTTCTCGAAAATCGATCTTAGGTCCGGATATCATCAGCTCAGAATTAGGAATGAGGATATTCCTAAGACGGCCTTTCGGACGAGATACGGACATTACGAGTTCACAGTCATGCCGTTCGGACTGACCAATGCCCCCACAGCTTTCATGGACTTGATGAATAGGGTGTTCAAGCCATTTTTGGACACGTTCGTGATCGTGTTCATCGACGACATCTTGGTGTACTCAGAAAGTCGAGAGCAACATCGAGAGCACCTAACCGTTGTGTTAGAAACCTTGCGAAAGGAACAGTTGTATGCCAAGTTCTCTAAATGTGAATTCTGGCTCGAGGAAGTCATGTTTCTGGGACACGTTATTTCTAAAGAAGCAGTGTCCGTGGACCCTGCAAAGGTGGAGGCTGTACTTGGTTGGCAGCAACCAAAGAACGCGCGTGATATCAGAAGTTTCCTTGGACTAGCGGGTTACTACAGAAGATTCATTCAGGATTTTTCTAAAATTGCGTTACCCCTGACAAAGTTACTGAAGAAAGAGGCTAAATTCTTATGGGACGAGAAGTGCGAGGCAAGTTTCCAGTTGTTGAAGGAGCGACTTACCAGTGCTCCTATTTTGACCTTACCTTCTGGTAAGGGCGGGTTCGTGATTTATACCGATGCCTCTGGGTCAGGCCTAGGGGCCGTGCTGATGCAGAATGGGAAGGTGATCGCTTACGCTTCTCGACAACTTAAAATTTACGAGAAGAACTACCCAACTCATGATTTAGAGTTAGCTGCGGTGGTGTTCGCACTAAAGATATGGCGACATTACTTGTATGGGGAGCAGTTTGAAGCATTCACCGATCATAAGAGCCTTAAGTACCTATTTTCACAGAAGGAATTGAATATGAGACAACGACGTTGGCTTGAATTCCTCAAGGATTACGACTTCACCCTCTCCTACCACCCAGGAAAGGCGAACGTTGTGGCTGACGCTCTCAGCCGCAAAGCACCGGAAGTTTCGATTAATGCTTTATTTGCTGGATGGAGGTTGGTCGAAGACCTAGCCTCATGGGAACCTTTCGCGGTCACTCAAGGTTTAATCGGCTTATCTCACCTTGTTGCTCAACCTGAGCTGCTTGCGAGGATCACCAATGGACAGAAAACGGATGCACGCTACGAAAAGTTGAAGGCTCAAGCGATATTGGCAGATACACCTTTTCGTCTGAAGGAGGATGGAAGTATATGGTTGAGGGAGCGCCTTTGGGTTCCTGATGACCCGGTTCTTCGAGATGAAGTTCTTGCGGAAGCCCACAAGTCTAGGTACACAATTCACCCGGGTAGCACGAAGATGTTCAAGGACCTGCAACGCAGTTATTGGTGGAACGGTATGAAGCGAGACGTGGCTGAGTATGTCTCGAAGTGTTTAACGTGTCAGCAAATCAAGATCGAGCACCAGAGACCCGGTGGGGTCATGCAGCAGATAGAGATCCCTCTTTGGAAGTGGGAAGATGTTACCATGGACTTTATAGTGGGTCTTCCGAGGACGCGGAGGAAGCATGACGCGATTTGGGTGATCGTAGATAGACTCACCAAGACGGCTCACTTTCTACCTATCCGTCTCAACCAATCGTTAGATAGTCTTGCTGATCTCTATGTTAGAGAGATTGTGAGATT
This sequence comes from Nuphar pumila, assembly GCF_984573655.1. Classification (NCBI taxonomy): domain Eukaryota; kingdom Viridiplantae; phylum Streptophyta; class Magnoliopsida; order Nymphaeales; family Nymphaeaceae; genus Nuphar; species Nuphar pumila. The sequence continues at coordinate 24,911,007 of NC_143259.1, read as the reverse complement.
GCACGGTGTTCCAGTCTCGATTATCTCCGATCGTGATCCTAGATTCACTTCAAGGTTTTGGGGACAACATCAGTTGGCGTTGGGCACAAAGTTAAAGTTTAGTACTGCATTTCACCCTCAGACGGACGGGCAGTCGGAGCGTACGATTCAAACCTTGGAAGACATGCTTCGAGCCTGTATGATGGACTGGAAGGGAGAGTGGGATTCCCACATCAGTTTGGCGGAGTTCGCGTATAACAACAGCTATCATGCGAGCATCGGGATGGCCCCATACGAAGCTTTGTATGGGAGGCCATGTCGATCACCTGTTTACTGGGACGAGGTTGGCGAGCGAAAATTGGAGGCACCTATAGTCTTGCAGCACTATACTCAACAAGTGCAGATGATTCGGGAACGACTCCGTACCGCTCAGAGTCGGCAGAAGAGCTATGCAGATAGACGCCGACGAGAGCTTACCTTCGATATTGGTGAGATGGTTTTTGTTAAGGTATCTCCGACGAAGAGCGTATTTCGGTTCGGGAAGAAGGGAAAGCTCAGTCCTAGATACGTCGGACCGTTCGAAATCCTGGAGCGAATTGGAGAAGCAGCTTATCGCGTGGCGTTACCTCCGCAGTATGCTCAGATCCATAATGTTTTTCACGTATCCATGTTGAGGAAGTATGTTCACGATCCATCGCATATCATTCATTATGATGATGTGGACATTAGAGGGGACTTGACTTTCGAAGAAAGACCAGTGGAGATCATCGACCGTCGTGACCAAGTGCTTAGATCAAAGACCATATCATTTGTAAAGGTTCGGTGGCAACATCATGGGATTGACGAATGTACTTGGGAACCTGAGAACGATATCAGGGAAAAATATCCTGACCTGTATTTTGATTCTTCAAGGTAATAGATATTTCGCGGACGAAATTCTTTTAAGAGGGGTAGGATGTAAAATCCCATAAAAAAAAAAAAAATCTGTTTGGACCCGGGCCGGGTCGGGTCCGGACCCGACCCGGGCCCCTTTTTATGTTAGGGTTTTAAGAAAAACCCGAGCATTCGGGCGCCGCTACCCACCCCCCTTCTCCCCCTTCTCTTGCGGGAAGATTTGGGAAACCCACCAGGGGTTTCCCCTTCCGGTGCCCCCCTTCGCCTTTAAGAGAGAGGTTGGAGGGCGAGGGGAGTCTCGCCCCCCTCTCGCAGCCCTCTCGAGCTTTCCCCCCCTCGCCGGTCTCCTTCCCTGCTGCGCCTGCCGCCGACGCCGGGAACACCCCCCCCCCCCCCCCCCAGGTACGCCGTTCTTCTCTTCTCCTCCCTCTTTTCTTCCTCACCCCCCTCCTTGTCACCTCGCCGGGAGGCCGGCAGGCTCACAGCCGCTGCCGCAGGCCTCCCACTGCCTCCCTGTACCATCGGGGCCTCGATAGGTGGCTTGCGCAGCCCCTGTCGTCCCCTTCTCTCGCTGGGGATCGCCGGGGTGCCGGCAGGGGACCTGAGGCCCCTGCGACCCCCCTCCCTGTCACCTCGCCGGGAGGCCGGCAGGTGGCTCACAGCCACTGCCGCGGCCTCCCACCGCCTCTCTGTGTCGCCATGGCCCCGACAGGTGGCCTACGCGGCCCCTGTCGTCCCCGTCTCCCTCTGCGAATCGCCGGAGTGCCGGCAGGGGACCAGTGGCCCCTGCGGCACACCTTTTTGCTGCCACTGCGTGCTGTCGGCAGGGGTTGGCCCCTGCCGACCTGTGCCTTCGGCAGGGGCTGGGCCCCCTGCCGTCTGGTGCTGTCGGCAGGGGTGGCCCTTGCCGACCTGTATTGTCGGCAGGGGCTCAGCCCCTGCCACTTCGTGCTGTCGGCAGGGGTTGGCCCCTGCCGACCTGTGCCTTCGGCAGGGGCTGGCCCTTGCCGACCTGTGTTGTCGGCAAGGGGCTCTGCCCCTGCCACTTCGTGCTGGCTGCAGGGGTTGGCCCTTGCCGACCTGTGCCTTCGGCAGGGGCTGGGCCCCCTGCCGTCTGGTGCTGTCGGCAGGGGTGGCCCTTGCCGACCTGTATTGTCGGCAGGGGCTCAGCCCCTGCCACTTCGTGCTGTCGGCAGGGGTTGGCCCTTGCCGACCTGTGCCTTCGGCAGGGGCTGGGCCCCCTGCCGTCTGGTGCTGTCGGCAGGGCTGGCCCTTGCCGACCTGTGTTGTCGGCAGGGGGCTCAGCCCCTGCCACTTCGTGCTGGCGGCAGGGGTTGGCCCTTGCCGACCTGTGTTGTCGGCAGGGGGCTCAGCCCCTGCCACTTCGTGCTGGCGGCAGGGGTTGGCCCCTGCCGACCTGTGCTTTCGGCAGGGGGCTGGCCCCCTGCCATCCTTATGCTTCCGGCAGGGGCTGGCCCCCTGCCATCCTTTGCTGTCGGCAGGGGCTCAGCCCCTGCCACTGTGTGCCGTTGGCAGGGGCTCAGCCCCTGCCACTTGGTGGCCGTCGGCAGGGGTGACCCCCTGCCACTGCGCTATGTTTAGGCTGGGGCTTGTTCCCCCACCGCTTGTCTGTTTTCGGCCAGCAGGGGCACACCTCTGTTGCCTCTCTTTTTCCTATAGACAGGATTGTCCTTCTTTTGCTCCGCATTATTATTAACATAGCACTGTTGCAGACCTCGCATCGGACCCTCGCTCTGGCTCCGCGGCCCGAGCCTCGTATCATCTACACGCGTAGGCGCACACAGCTGCAAGACATCCCGAGGTAGGGGAAAGTCGCACGAATAGTGTATATGAACTAAATAAAATAAGACTTCTGAGATAGAATAATTATTTTTGCATATTTGCGTATCTGAAGAAGTATGTGTTGATCCATGTTTTACTCTGTGTGATTCTTTTGAAATTGCATAATGTAAATTCTTTGGGTAGACTCATTCTAGAAAAAAATCAAGTAGTTTACTTGGCATGCCTGTTTACGTGTACAATTACTTAACTCATAATTGTCTATTATGCATGCTTGTTCCTTTGAAACTGCATACTTAAGATAGATTTTGTGAAGAGACTCAAAACCACTGCAATTGCCATTATAACCAAACCTTAAGGCAGGTACGGTATGAATTTTATGTAAGATCATGGAGAGAAATTGAAGGGTGAAATCTATACTTTGCTGATTTTTGATATGGTAATATCGGCCTCCACAGGCCAATTGCTCAGAAAAGCAAAACATGTCAAAAGAATCATAAATCATTATGTTGCCTCTCATCGTAATTGTACCTCTAGGAAGGTACGATCGTACTTTTGGACAAGTACGTCCCATGTGGGTTACGATGGTGGGATGATGAGGTTGTGGCAACCTCGATGAGTGCAATTAGCAAAATGCTGAGATCACATAAAATGGTGACTATTTCGCCTTCACAGGCAAGATGCTCGAGTGGGTCTAATGGACCAGAGCATATAGGATGGGGCGGCGGTTAAGAAACCCCCGTCGTACCCATCTGATCTTCACGGTTCATCAAGGGAGAGGATGGATGGTACAAAGACTCCGATGAACAGGTTGTTAACAACCACCCCACGAGCAAAAGACTCAGTTTTCCCCAGTCATCGGAGTTAGGGGAATTGGGATTACCATAAATTATCCTAGGTGGTAATTCCCAGGCACTTCTGCAGAAGTTGGATGCATCCTTGGGCCACGAATGCCTTTGGGGATTTACTCTCTTGGTCACTGACCGTCCCCTTAGGAGCGGACTCAGTCAGCCATCCGGGTTAATGAAAACACCTGACATAATAAACCCCCGGATTGGTCTCGGCTGTTTCTACGTTTCGCGTCTGTGCGTACCCACAGGCCAGTTAATATCAGAACTTAAATAATATATTCATGAATAGATATAGATGACTGAGACTCACACTGCTTCTCTTTGCACTTATTACATTTGTTAGAATAGACTACAATTGTTTTAACTGCTTAAATATCATAATTGCTTATCTTATGAATGTCCTGTTTTATTTTCATTCTACTTATCTGTTCGTGCGCCTACTAGTTTGTTATGAAACTGACCCATTTCATGGGCAGGTGAGGAGTAGGACTTCACTGGCGGCCGATGGCGTGGTGCAACGTGGATCAAGATTCATTTCCTTTCTGCTGGCGGATTGGCTCTGGGACTTTTTGGAGTTTTTCTTAGATTTATTGAACTTTGGAATAAAAGACCCATTTTGTAATAAACTGCAGATTTTAATCGATTGCTTTATTTCTTAAATTCCTTTAAGATGTTGTACATGTGAATGATGGTTTTTCAGCTAACGTACCCAGGATTGTTGACTTGTGTCCCTTTCTAAAATGTCTTCCGCTGTTGTTTTTTAAATATTAAACTTTAAATCTTTGAAAGGTTTTTCGATGAGGTTTTCGAAATCACAAGTCGAAATTTTGGGGCGTTACATCTTTCCTTGGAGCATTGTGGATAGAAAGGAAATAATCTAGTGATAACCTAAATAGGTAAATGATTAAGTAAGTCATGGTTATCCCTTTCTAGTAGGAGGGGGGTTGTTTGGAAAACCTTGCTCAATGGGCGATACGGGTTAGGTACCTAATGTATGTACGTGATTTGATTTAATTATACTGGTAAGAAAAATTAAATATTAATTTCTGTGCTTGAACGGTTTAAAGGCACCGGAGCACTCTGAGTGAGTTTATGAAAACAATATGGAAAATGATGGGGTTAATTCATACACTGGGGTAAAATGACTAAGGTTGAGAATCTACTACAGTGATAATATTGGGGTTGAAAAAAAAAATGCCCCTACACCCTGAACGGTTAACTAAATGAAAAGTTTTACTCACTCAGATTCAGGTTTACCTTGGAGAGGGTAAGTGGTACAAAACTCCGGGGACATAATTTTTGGTTTCGAGCTAAAGTGACTCGGTCCCCAGTCCTCGGAGTTGGGGGACCTAGACTACCAATTTGTCCTAGGTGGTAGTTCTTTGTTTCTCCTGCAGAAGTTAGGGATGCATCCTGGTTTGGTTTTGGCCTTTGAGAGTTTCTCTCGGTCACTGGCCGCTCCCTTGGGATTTCAGTCACAGTTAGAATGTTCGGGTTAATAAAACAACCCTGAATAATATACCCCCGGACATTCTCTTCTGTGATGGTTGCCTTGGCCCGTGTGTACCCGCGGGATAAGAAAAGATAAACACTAACTAGAACAGTTAGGTATCACTGTATGGGAGTCATTAAAGAGACAATTGCTTACTCTTCCATCATGTTTTATATTCGGTGCTTATGATGAAACGACATCCTAAATTGTGTATTTATTAGTTAATTGAATTCATATTATGGATGTTGTTCATGTTAGTGTAAGTTCTGCTTTAATTGCTTAATACCTTACTTAATTGTTGTAGTTGCATAAAATGCTTCTTGTGCTTAAGTATAATTGTTACATAATCTACCTTTCTATTCAGATATATGTCTATGATTGCTATTGCATCGAAATCCTTATGTGGTTATGTTTAGACTGTAATTCAAACACGACACCCACATCACACTTGACACATGATCTACTTGCAAGAATAATTACAATTTTCCTACTTAGACGTGGTAGTCTAATTCCTATAATTTCTATTATTTTCAGGAGAAGAGTAGTTCTATGAGCGATGCGGGATGAGGCGCTGACCGAGACTTGATCTATTTGTTCCCTGGCGGTTCTGCTTACTTTCAGATTGAGATTTTTGTTTTGAGACTCAATGTGAAAACTCTGATGTTGGATTTTATTATTATTGAAGTGGAAATAAATGGTGTGGTTTGCTTTTACCTTCCTGTATCGTTCTGAAATGCTTAACCCGAGAATTATTAGTTGTTTCCGCTTGAAAAAAAAAAATCCCTAAAAATTTGGGTTAAATTTCGGGGCGTTACAGAAACAAGATTATCATGTTTATTTTACTTACTTTGACTTGCACATCACGAAAGAAACAACATATATGTTAGTCTTGTTATGAATTGTTATATCTATGTACCTACGAATTTTTTATCAATCTAACCTATTTTATGGGTATAGGTGATGATTACGTTAGTACGACAAGTGATGACACGATGACGTGATGATATCAAGATGGGACTCTTTCCTTGATGTTTCGCTCCTGAGGACATCTTTTGTAATTTAGAATAAGGGTTTCTTTGAAATTCTACTTTTCGTATAAACTTTAAAACTTCGTTTTGAATCTATTTGGTTTCAATGAATGTATGGAGTTATAAACTCGTTGTGTAAAGGAATGTTTGCCTATAATATAAAAACTAGTTATAAAAAAAAAAAAAAATTAAGATCGGACCCGGGTCGGGTCCAGACCCGACCCGGATCCAACCCGTGCCAGCCCCTCGAAAACCCTTTTCGAGGGGACTGGCAGCCCACGGCAGGGGGCTTCTCCGGCGACATAGGGGGCGGGCCCTGTGTGCGCCCCCTCCCTATTAAAAGACGAGAGGGGAGAGGGGAGGGCCTACGAGCCTCCCCCGACCCCCGACTCTCTCTCTCATCTCTCGTCTCTCTCCCCTCTACTCTCTTTTCCCCCGGCCTCCCGACTCTCTCTACCTTTGCTCGTTTATGCCTTCTAAAAATCACATATTTTTGCAGTTTACGCAACAGAGCCCGTTCGCGCCCCGCGAACTAAACCGACAATCACCTACGTTTGTAGATGACTTCCTCGCAATACCCCAAGGTAGGAGAAATTGCACAAGGACTTAAATAATTAAATCAAGCTTAAATAATTGATGATCGAAAGGAATTAATGATATATTTATATACATATACGTATATAAGTACACTTTTAAAATCAAGGACGCGGTTTCGCGATCCTTGTCCTTTGTTTTCGCATTGCCCATTCCAGTTTGCCGTCGCGCTTTGCGCCCAGGCTTTTATTTTCGTATTTACTGCTTACTGTCTTCTAATTCAAGGACGTGGTTTCGCGGTCCTTGTCCTTTGCTTACGCATTTCCAGTTTCTGTTGCCGTCGCGCTTTGCACCCAGGCTTTTGCTTTCGTATTTACTACTTACTGTCTTTTAATTCAAGGACGCGGTTTCGCGATCCTTGTCCCTTGCTTTCGCAGTTCCTGTTTGCCGTCGCGCTTCGCGCCCAGACACTTCCTTTTCACATTATTGTCTTTTGTTTTTGCCTTGCCATAGACTCAGTGTATTCGGGAGGAATACCTATTCCTCTTTCTACCCGATATGTTTTGGGAAAACCCTTGATCTGGGGCAAGATCAAGTTGTTGGGTGATAGGTTCATTTGTGAAACCCATTTACCAAAACCAGTGTCGTGACTTACATAGCACCCAGACACTGCGTCATCGGATGTCAGATTCGAGAAAATCACATGTCATATGTTGGCAAGTTGTGTGTCGTTTCGAAAGATTTGAAATGTTAAAATAGCTTTTAAAAACATTATATCTTTACGAAACACACTCCTGAGGCTCCTATTAAGGACCTGTATACCCTTTCCTCGTAAGTGTACTTCTTGAACATGCGAGACATGTTAGTACTACGACGATTGGATGAGAGAGTCTTATGACCTCGATTGATGCTTAGTGCACATTGTTGAAAACACATATAAAAAAAAATGGGATCGCCTTCATAGGCCAGATGCTCGTTTCGGTCTAATGGACCAGAGCATGAAGAATGAGGCAACGGCTAAGAAACCCCGTCGCGCTCAATTGAACTTGGCTTCGTCAAGAGAGAGGACGAAGGGTACCAACTCCGATGGACAGACCATTTATGACTTTTTAAAAGGGCAAAAGACCCATTTTTCCCCAGTCATCGGAGGTTAGGGGGAGGGATAGGGGCTACATAAGTTAGCCTAACACTTCTGCAGAAGTTGGATGCATCCCTATCAGGCCTTGGGGACTTACTCTCTCGACCATCGGTCGTCTCCATAGGAATAGGATTCAGTCAGACAACCGAGGTATATTAAAATACTTAACATAATGAACACTCGGCTTGGACTCGACTATTTCGACTCACGTGCCATGTATGTACCCGCATGGTCGGTTATCAAGTAATAACTAAATTGAGCATGCACACCCATTTCAGTTTGTTGTACTTAGCTTATTCCTCCAGTCTATCTGCTTAGTTTGCTCGTTATTACCTGCTGCATAAATTATCTATGCCTAATTTAGTTCTTTCTGTCTTTGTACTCTCCTGCTAGTTTTTCGCAAAACTAACCCATTTCATGGGTACAGGTGATGATTAGGTGCATCAGGCGATGGCGCGACTGCGAGATGATTTAAGGATCCACTGTTTCTGCTCGTAGTTCTTCTCCTGGACATTTTGGTTTTTGATACGGTTTTCCCTTGAGGAAACCCAAATTTTGTACAAACTTGATACTCTCTTTAAATATAAGAAATGGTTTCCTAAGTATTATTGCAGATCGTCCATGGTAAATCTTTTTTTTCTCGCTAACGTGCCCAAGGTTGTCAAACCTGTCCTCTTTCTTTTAAAAGAAATCGTTTCCGCTGATTTTAGAAATAAACTCTGTAAAGAAAAAGAATTTTCCAACTACTTCAAGGAAATTATAAGGTTCGAAATTTTGGGGCGTTACATATAATGTGCCCAAGGTCCGTTGACTTGTTATTTCAAACACCATTTTTCGCTAAACTGCTATTTTAAACTCTGAAAAAGGAATGATTACAAAGCTTTCAAGATTTTTGTAAAAAGTTACAAGTCTGAGATTTTGGGGGCGTTACAATGAATGTCAAGCTGTGCCCTAGGGGCAGTCCTAGGAGGAAAAAAGCTCCTAATAGAGCCTCTATATCTACCTCCTCTCGAAGAACTCCCTCCTCTCGAAGAACTCCCTCCTCCTCCTCTTTCTTATCTTTTTTTTTTGTGCCCGCAACACTACTACTAGCACTAGCCACACCTTTTTCCTTCGCTACAAAATTTTCTACTTCTAATGCTATGCTAGGGGCTGTAGGATTAGAAGTAGGGAGTTTATCTTTGTCCTCCCAAGGCTGCAATACCCCATTTCTGCCTCACTCATTTTTTTTTTTTGGCTTTTTCTCTCAAACTAGTAAGTAATTGTTGGCATTGCCATTTCACGACATCCAACAAAGTCCTTGATATGTAGACCACAACTTTTAGATGTGTCTAAGCTAAATGATGCTTCAACTGAGAGATACCACCCGAAGTAAAAGTATGGCAATAGTTGCACTCAATTTTCAATTGGTTTTCGCTCATTATTCGAGTGCCCCATTGCCATGCCGGATCATTTGATGCCATCTTCCCCCAAAAAAGCTCAATAAGTCCTTTCTCTAACCCACTTCTTTGAGGGAAAAAATGGTGGAAATGCACTATTACTTGAACAAATCCAAAAGCCCTTTCTCTTATGCATGAATCGGCCCCCAAATCGCTCTAACGAGTCCTAGGGTGCGTGGATGCCTCTCTAATTGCTTCTAAACAAATGAGGGAGTCGACCCTCACGAAGTCTTTAAAACCTAAAACTGAAAAATTATGATTCATACCTTTTTTAAGTGCGCCTACCCTGTATCATATGATACATACGATGTAGATACGATACACACTCGCATTGCGATACAAGTGCGTATCGTATCAATTTTCTTCATAGTAACGATGCATATCGTACGATACAGTACTATCCAAATAACCTCATGCATCATCCATTGAACATGCGATTGACAACGTGTGTGCATGGAGGACTTTAGAAAACGCTTTAGCGGCAGTCAACCACCACTTCTAAAAGTGCATGTCTTTTTTATGGAAAAAGTTGTTCAGTTGGCTAAGGGAACGTAGATAAGCCAAAGATTTCTACTAGATGTGCGTTATGCTCACAGGTGGAGCGTGACGTTTGCCTTGTGCATGCAGAGAATGCACGTTGGATTCAGCTGGATGAATTTGCACTTTTGGGTATGGGAGACTCAATTATACTTCTAGACACTCCCAAGATTGTCCGTTAGCGGAGTGCCCACGTTGAGCAGAAGGCTCATTGTTTTGGTTCCCTGAGTTGGCAGATTTTCAACGGATTGCGCATGTAAAAAAAGTTGTTGTTTGTGGCTCGTTGGTTCCTGCGGGAACGTTTTCCTGACTCTGAGAGAGAGAGTACAACGTGCTGACTTCGGGAGGGAAGTGCAGCATTGGGGCAAAGTGCCCTTGTGAGAACGAGTGCCTAGGAAGACACTTTGAAGGACCGCATTGGAGTGATACGTAATCAAGCGTCCCCCACTTGAGAACTAGTTTGGACTAGTGGAAAACCGCAAGTTGGTGCTTAAGGGAGTAGATATCCCTACGACATGCATTGGTGGTCGTCTTTCTCTGTGAGGACCACAAAGGGCTTGGACTTGCCCTTGCTGGGGTTGGAAGGTACTCCAACCATGAACATCAAGACAACAAGTTTGTCGTGCGGGCGAGGATGACCCATTTGTGTTTGAGACTGCACTGGGGTCTCACGAGCAGAGAATGCTCGTTGTTGATAAAGCAGAAGACCACTGTCTAAGTGATCGAAGATGCGTTAAAGGCATGTGACTTGGCGTGTTAAAGGTTGCGATGATGGTGGATGTAAACCAGAACAAGTTGAGTGGGCTGAAGAAAAAGAGTAAATCAAAGATAAGTACAAAGGTAAATTGGCATATCAGTGAAGACTGTGTTCTTACCTGCACCAACATTGTCGATGACGACAATGGTTTTGGGTGGAGGAGAATGTCCCGAGCTGATATTTCAGAATGGGGCATGTGTAGTGCAGAACTCTACTGAGTGAAAAATGCATCGAGTGTGGGAACGCACGATATGTGTTCGCTTGATCGATGACATGCGGTGGTAGCATGGCATGCGATAGACATCAGTATCATCGTTAATGCATCGTTGTATGGCGGCATAGGCGTGGAGCGTTGTTCGGTTAAGCAGTGCCAGCAGATCAGAGGATGTTGCCTTTGGAGATTTTGTTAAGGACCTCTCGGCTTGCAAGATGTTTCCCACGCGTAGCGGTTGGACGCACGGAGGTGCGTGTGGGTTAGGGCTAATTCCTCCAGGAATCACCTTAGGTGATTCCAACCGAGTATGGTGACTCGGGGCTAGGCGAGTGAATCCCTAGATGCCGGCGAATGAGTCTGGGTGGTGCTCTTCGCTATGGTGTTCAACTATGTCACAGGGATTCGACTAGCAGGGTGTTGCACCCGCGTCGACGCGACTCGACGGGGGTGCGGGTGCGGCACCGGGTGCGGTCAACCCGATCCTAGGTGCGTTGACCGCACCCAGGGTCATTTCGGTCCATTTTTGTTTGGATTTTTTTTTTTAAAAAAAAAATTTGCCCTACGAAATGGGCTGCAGAATTAAAAAAAAAATTCTGGACAACTGCTTGTTGCTGCTGTTCTTGTTTTATAAAGGGGCACTTGTGTCCACAACATCTGCCGAGCTTTGTTGGCATCCCATGCTGTTCCTGCCTCCAAACAATTAATTCACAGCGTTGGAAAACATACTCTTAACTTGGAAATGATGATCCATCTTTCTCAAAAATTGAAACCAAAATTCAAGAGCCTTTTGAAGTCATTATGCTTCAACCAACGAGATCCTTTTTCGTCAAGGATTTTCTCTTTCCATAATAAATGATAATGGTGGTGGTAGAGCCTTGGTGGCTATTAGTATTCACTTTTCTCCTGACGAGATGGGTGCTCTAGCCGTAGCCTTGTGTAGACCTCTCTTTTCCACATGTCAAATCCAATAAATTTCTTTTAGCTGTCATCTGTGTGCAACTGTATATAAAATGAAATTTGAAGAACCCTAGGCAGTGGCGTGGCAGTGGCGCCGTAGGCCTCGTGAAGACTCTCTCTCCAACAAACCACGTCAAACCTTTCGCTTATATTTTTTTTCGTGAAGACCAGGGAGTTTCAGACATGATTGAATCATGACAGTCAGCAAAACGCAGCATGCTGGGTCGGTCAGATTGCCAATCCTTTCAGTTCATCAATTTTGTCCCGTTGAGCTAAAGTACACAATAAGCAGAACGTGGGTAACAAGTCTTCAAACAAACACACCAGCAAAAAAAATTGAACCCCGACCCGTGCCGGGGGAACCCCCGACCCCCTTATATATATATTTACATTTTTGCCCTTGACACACCCCCGCACCCAGGTTTTTTGAAAGTGCCGAATCCCTGCACCCGCACCCGCACCCACACCCACACCCGCACCCGCACCCATGTGACATAGGTGTTCAATCATCAACTGGTCTTCGGACTGGGGGTTGCAAGGTCTTGTTTCTTCAGTGGCGAGTGTTGCTATGTTGTGCGCATGGCGCCGCAATACGCTACATGACACGCAAGGCTAAGGCAAAGTTTGTGCCTCTTTTAAAAGTGATAGCTGGTATGGGACGGCTATGCACTAAGCGGCATGGACTACATGGAATGCACATTTGGAAATGCGCTTGATCAGCTTCCGCTAAGCAGCTGCGCACATGGTGGTGCGTAGGGCCAATAAAAATGATTCAGCACATTAGAAACGTGTTAGTACGCGGCCTTTGGCCGTTAGGCAGCTTGGCACGTCGCGGGTTTGTGAAGCATTCTATGCCCGTGATAGAGCGATAGATAGGCTTGCGGCGATAAGGAAGGATCGTCGCACCGCACTGGCTTATTGGAAAAAATAAGCCCGTGGCAAATGCAGTATAAGACATTAATGCGTTTCTCTCTAAAAAGCACATTTGAGTATGAAAAATGTGTAATCTAATGCATGATTTGTACTATGTAAACTATGATGAACAAATTTACTGGTTTAGATTATGCAGAGAGCATCCACAACTATGATATTTTGCTTGGGTCCTAGCGAATGGATTAGCCTCTCTCTCTCTCTATATATATATATATCGTACGATGGGAAGCCATTCACTTTAATAAATGCCTTTTGTGGTCTTTTTGTAGGACAATCGTTATGATATTGGGTGTTTCTCTTGTTTGTCTTTTTTATAGTCCTTATGATTATGTTATTTTCTTAGTCTCATGGCTCTTTAATGAACATTATCTTACATGTTCTGCAAGGGATTTAAATATTATGTTAATGTTCCACACTTAGTTTTTAATAAAATATTAGGTTGAGAATCATGATAAAATTCTTTGTGTTTTCTCTTTGTGGGTGTTATAAGTGATTTCCTTATGGTTCACTTTAGTACTTGTCCATTATTGATGGACGTGTTTGTCCACTTAGATCTTTGATGGAAATGTATGTTCTTGATTAAAAACTCTTGATTCATTGCATACTTGTTATTTATAAAATATAAATTTTTATATTGTGCCCTTAGTACCTTAAATTTATCACTTGCATATGTGCTTAAAATTTGTTCTTATGCATGTCTTTTGTATAAGATATATGGCTTTAAGTTATTTAGTTTATTGCATATACAAGAGTTCTTTTAATCTCTTTGTGAGTATCCATGATTAGTTGTACTTGTGTATGCACTTGGTTTTCTATATGGTTTTTTGAGAATCTCTATATATGTTTTGGTCCTCTTTAATGTTATATGGCATTGATTGTCTCATAGTAGACTTGTAATCTAGATTGAACTATCTCTCTATATAGCTTGCTTATATTAATGATGCTTATGATTGCATTGCATATGATTGCATCAATTGACATCTTGTTGTGCATATTATTGCACTATATTCAGTCTAAGTTTTCCATCTACTGTTGTTGGATTTGATTTGAAACTTTATTTTTTCAAATCGGTTCTTATATTTGAACTCACTTATTTGGATCCGTGAGTATTTATTGCCTTCTTATGACCTTTTTTGTGTCCATCACAAAATTTTATATGATACATCATTTTTCATAGCCTTGTTATTGTTAAACCAAAGTTTTTTTTGTGGGGTGAGTTGTGTGTACCTCGTTTATGTCAGTTTAGATTGTCAACTTATAGTTTGGCTCTAACTGACAATTGCTTGATCTCTTGTTTTATGAGTGTGTTGTATCACTCATTTGTTTCATAATCATGTTTATCTGTGATAACTATCTATTTTTGAAACCATGGTATTTCGAAAGATTGTACAAATTGATGACATTAATTTGTTTTGATTACAAGCTTTTTTACCTTTTGTGTTTCCTCCTATTATGTCTCTTATTTAAGTGTCATTTTATGTAGAAAAGAAATGTTTATTCACACTTTTGTGTGTCTTATGCACATTAGTGACATTATGATTATACTCTTGATCTAGTCGCTGATACACTTGATTTTTGAGTGTCATTATATGTAGACAAGAAATGTTTATTCACACCTTCGTGTGTGATTTTAGCCCATCGTTGGCATTGTGATTATGCTCTTGTTCTACTCGTTGATACACTTGTGTTGAGTGTCATTATATGTAAACAAAAGATGTTTTAAATGTGGTGAATTATGTATACTCATTGGTTATATTCTTGTTCTAGTCGTTGATACACGTGAATTTTGAGGTTTGGAGGTCTAGTGAGGTGACCACTTGTAGTGCTCAAACTATTGTTGAAATTTGCAAGTATCATTCCCTTTGTTATGTGAGATTTTTAGAATCTCTCCATGAAATTTCAAAACGTTTTCTACTTGTGTTTCCTTATATGGAAAAATGTTTATTGATAAAAAAATCATGGATTTTGCATACTTGTGATGTTTAATAAAAATCTTGTTTTTTATATTGTGAGCCTTCTTACGTTTACCTCTTTGTGGGTGTTGAGAGTGTGTTCCTTACGAAAACACTTGTATGTTGTCCACTTGATATTGGTGGACACTTTTATTCGTAATTGAAGGCTATTTGATTCTTTACATAAAATCATGCATTTTATGTACATTTTATTGATAAAAATAGTTATTTTTATTGTCATGTTATGTGCATTAAATATGCTTTAATTGCATGTTGGATATATATGTGTGTTTCATATTGATTATATTCTTTACATTGTTGCATGCATAAATTTAGTTAACTCCTCTTTTCTTGAGGGTTCTTTTTTTGTGTTATACTTTATATGTATGTTGTTTTTAGTATAAATTGATGATTTATTTTAATTGAAGATTTTTTCTAAAAATTTAGAATATTATTAATACATCATTGTTTATCTCTTCTTGATATTTGATATGTTTTTTAGTGATTAAGTTCCATTATGATAAATATTTATGTTTTCTTGAAAAATATGTTTATTTTGAGTTTATGATTGTTTAAATTTGATTTCATAAAAAAATTTCTCTTTTGAGGTATGCTCCTCCTATCTTTCTTAATGGTTATCTAATATTTCTAAAAATTATCACTACTTTGCTTAAATTTTTTGCCTTGAGTGTTATTCTTGTTCAATATATATATATATATATATATATATATATTTGTTTTGAAACTTCATAACTATTTGGTTATAATACCTTCTTTTTTGTAGTTGGAACCTTTATTTTGTTTTCTCTACAGGTTCTTAAAGATTCGATGTATTGAGAAAGAATTATCTTTGATGCATTATAAAGATGAACATAGCTGATGAAGGCAATTGAGGATGATTACCAACAAAAGACATTTAAAGACTAGTATTTGCAAAACTCTCTAATATGTTATAAAGATGGAGATTTCCGTCGAAGACACTTGACGTGGATCCTTCCCATTGAATCTTTGTTGTATTTCTATCCATTGAAGACACTTGAAGATGTGCTTCTCATTGAATCTTTGTTGTATTTTCAAACTTTCTGAGTTGAGGGGGAGTGTTAAGTTGTACATGTATATATATACTTAAGTATTGTCATACATACATATTTGTTCCATATTGTACATATATATATATATATATATATATATATATATATATATATATATATAAAATAGGTAAATACCGTGTAGGGATATTTTTGTCATTTTACTTGTGTAACAGTACTGTTCATTAGGAACAATTTTTCTCTTATTTATTCTTTATCTTTTCATTTGAAGTCTTTTTTGTAAAGAGCATGTGCCCTATGGCCAAAAGACTATAGAGTCCTTGGGGGCTCCCCAACGATCACATTTGTGTCTGTTGGTAGCTTCTAACGACTCTATTGAGAGCTCCCTAATAGAGTGTCATGCTCTCCCTTTGTGTATAAATAAGGGTTGAACCCCTCTCTTCTAACCAATGCTTTTCTTAAGCATTTATACTCAATAAAGATGAATATTTTTTATATTTTGTGGTTTTCTATTTAATTCCTTAATGTTTTATATGCACTTAGTGCTTGTGTTGTTGCCCCTTGTTGGCTATTGCTTTGTCCTATAGTGGACTTGTGCTTGTGCACATTGTGATTGTGATCTTGTAAGCCCTTAGTGGCATGGGTTTGTACTTATGCACTTTTGTGATCGTGATCTTGTAAATCCCTTTGTGGCATTGTTTTTGTATTTGTCGCTATTTCATTACAATTGCATCCATGTATGATGTTTGATTGGGTTGACACAACCAACACCTATGATTTTCTAGCACATTTGGATGGTGTGGTGTATATATATAGTAACTGGTTTGTCCTACCCAATTTGAGTTTGGCCCATAATCTATCACATGCATACTGCTGCATATATGGAGATACAATCATTTTTTATGATTTTTTCATTATTACTAATAAATAAGGGAATATGGAATGGGAGTCAAAATGGAGTATCTGTGTGACATAGCCCAGTATGGGCCATTTCCAAAAGTCTGAGGATATAAATGTGTTCATCAGCATTTATTTACTAAAAGACATGCTTGAAAAGGCCCAATTTTTTCATTGCAAAGTTTTTTATGCAAGAAATACCCTTGATTTTTAGATTCTTTGAAAAATGTATCTTAACAAAAGAAAGGTCTATCTTGAATCCATGCTCAGCTTGTGGAGAGAGAGAGAGAGAGAGAGAGAGAGAGAGAGAGAGAGAGAGAGAGAGAGAGAGAGAGAGAGAGAGATGGCCCTCCCACTAAATGGTTAGGTCATTTTTTATAACCATAAAAAATCATATCTAGAAGTTTTTTTCAGCAATTCTGACCATATGGATGTGATTTCCATGGTTAAAAACTTAGGAACTAACTTTTGTATTCAATTTTTTTGAAATGTAGATGGGATTTGATAGGAATCTAAAAATCAATAGTGCTGGAGATTCTGAATTTTTCTAGGTTACAAAATCCTACCTACTTAAAGAAAAAGAAAATTTCTAGGTTATAGAATCCTACCTACGTAAAATAAATTTGATCCAAAAGCTGGTTTTTAGGTTTTGACGTTGAAGATCACCTGTACAGGATATATATATATATATATACATATATATATAACACTTAAACATTTAAGAATGAAATGGTGGTTTTCATGTATTATTTGTCACCAACCATGTCATCATTTAGTTCATCAAGGGCATAAGCTTGTGGAACGTCTATGGATAGTCATGGACGCTATAGCTGTGTGCAGAAATACAGTTTTGCTTTTGCTATTTTGAGCACGTTACATTGTTTCCTTTTATCATTTTGTGTAGCAACTGCTTTACAATTTCATGTGATAAATTGCCACTAAACTTTTCCAACTTTTTCCTTGTACTATCTTTGCTTTTGTGTGGTGTGCTGCTTGCTAGTTATTGTTTGAAAGATTTAAATGAGGTCAGTATAATTTCCTTCTCAGACTCTTGATGCAGTAAAAAGGATCTGTCCAAAGAGGGCTTTGTTGATTGGGATGACTCATGAATTTGATCATGAGGAGGACAATAAAAGACTTGCAGAATGGTCAAGAAGGTAAACGAACTATTGTTTTCCCCATCTAAAAGAAGTGTCTGTTCATATATATATATATATATATATGCACTATTTTTAAAATAATCTTCAATCTATAGGGAAGGAATCTGGGTGCAGCTTGCTCACGATGGCCTAAGGATACCCATTGACCTATAACAAGTAAGTGATTTGTGTCATTCAATATTCTGTTTTGCATGCCTTTCGAAATGACGAGGACTACTTTTTTCTATGCCTATACATTAATAACCAAGGATCACCGATCAGTATGAAACTATGTTTTCATTACTTTTCCATGGACAAAATGCCACTTTTTTTTACTGGAAATGCTGGAGTGTATGCTCTTGAATCTATTAATAAAGAACAAAATTTACAATCATCACCCAACCGGGGTAGCCAATCCGGTGGTTTGTCTTTCCATTATAAAGAATATGCATTTCACAATAACAATAAGGCATAACCTCACACAACATCACACCATCTTCTATTATTGGATGCAATAGGCACTTGTGATCCGTGCTCAATCTCATTCACAAAGAAGTCTCTAACAGCCAAACACACATTTGGGCCAACAATACTCCAGAATTTCTGGAAAAAAATTCCTAGGAAGCCATCTGGACCAAAAGACCTGCCTGATTTTCTCCTCGGATAATAAGTTCTGAAAATATCTCAAGCATTCATCTTCAATTCTCTGTGATTCAGTAACTATATTACCATTGACCAACAGCTTATTGATAGAATTAAATTGCCTCCTACATTTGACTGACACCATAAAAAACTATGTATTACGGTCCCCTTCCTTCATCCAATGAATTCTAGACTTCTGCCGCCAATACATTTCCTCTTGCGTGAGCACTAATTCAAGCTGTTGTTTAAGCTCAATCTCTCTGTTAATGTCATCATGAGAGGTTTGCGAAGAATCTAAATGATCTTAAAGGGACTGAAGTTGCTCCTGAATGTGATCAACCCTGTCCTCAACCTTCCCAAAGCTGAACCTGTTCCACTGGATAGGTTTCATCCTGACCTCATCCAACTTATTTAATACATGAATCATAGGGCAACCAGATTGATAAGAATTTCAACATTCAACAATAATTCTAAAACACTCTTTATCCGTCAGCTATGTCACCTGAGTACGGGTATGGAGGGTACGACATGACAATTCTAAAAAATGTGGATACAGGGACATGGCTATACATATATATATACATTATATATATATTAAATATCACATAAATACAAAATAAATTGAGAATAAATTGAATATAATTTAAATCTATGTGCTATATCTAAAATATATATTATATACTAAAAATATAAAGTTATAAACTGAAAATATAATTATAAATTATTATAAATTGAATACAAACTTGTATGTACAGAGGGTAAAATGGCATGTCCAAGTGTCGACGTATGTCGACATGGGGACAGGTGTGTCTGTCAGCCACATGGAATAAAATTTAAAAGGTGATTTCTTCTTACCCTGCACAAGACTATCAACATAAAAAATAAGAATACTATGATCCGCATCAGTTCTCGGCTAAGTCACAGGGACTCGGCAAAGCAGGTGCCGCACCTGCATCGATGCAACGCGACGCGACTCGAGTGCACGTGTAGGTGCGGCACCGGGTGGGGTCAACACGAATTTTCGTCCACGTTTCAGACTTAAAAAAAAACCCGATGAAAAGGAGGATTAGGGCATTTTTTTTTTGCCCTAATCTCTCCTTTCCTCTCCCGCGCAGCTCATCTCGAGCTCTCTCCTCTCGATGCCACCTCCAAGGCTCCTCTCCCTCGTCGCAGGTACGTACCCTCTGGCTCCCTCTCGCTCTCTTCTTGTGTCGGCAATGGAGGGGCCGAGCCCCCCTGCTCCCTCTCGCTCTCTTGTTGGGTCGACAGAGGAGGGGCTGAGCCCCCCCTGCTACCTCTCGCTCTCTTGTTGGGTCGGCAGGGGAGGGGCCGAGCCCCCCTTGCTCCCTCTGATTTCGGTAGGGGAGGGGTCGAGCCCCCCTTCCCTTCTTGCTCTCTTGTTGGGTCGGCAGGGGAGGGGCCAAGCCCCCCCCCTCTCGCTCTCTTGTTGGGTCGGCAGGGGAGGGGTTGAGCCCCCCTTGCTCCCTCTGTTTTCGGCAGGGGAGGGGCTGGGCCCCTCCCCGCTCTCGCTCTCTTGTTGGGTCGGCAGGGGAGGGGCTGAGCCCCCACTGCTCCCTCTGTTTTCGG